>NW_017306396.1:2184670-2196100 GCF_000935625.1 Nanorana parkeri | reverse complement strand
TTGTGAGGGTTAATATACAAAGTGCAATAACTCTCATTATGAAATCAAAAGGAATATTACTATATATAATAACAACAATAATAATCATAATAATAGCAACACTATAATACTTTGATAACAACAGTAATGTGAAAACTAGGTTGCAATGCATTTCTACAGCTTTCACGTCATCAGTGCCCTTAATGCTGCTTCATTGAATAACAATAAGCCCAGGTGTGCTTAGCTGTGTACTTGGGTATGTTGGCTGTCAAAGTAATTAGAGGTAGACACCATTTGGTGGACAAAGCTGCGAGCTACGTAGAACTCTCAAGGCACCAAAATTGGTGATGTTTCTGCTAGAATTCTTTAAATTGTATTCACAATAGAGATTCTAACCTCAGAAACAGGCAAAGGGAGAACATATTTTTTAAATGGCCACATGCCATAACCCATTATAATTTGAGAAAAACTTCTCTCAGAGAAAATTGCTTTTTATGATGTCTTAATTACTATTTTAGCACTTAAGACATTTAATACTTTGTTCCTATTTGTAGTCACACCTCTTTTGCAGTATGTCATAGCAGAATAGTTCTGAACTAGGAACTGTGATAAAATATTGGCTCTAAAAGTAATTGTACACCAAATAAAAACACAAGGAATCACTGCTTAAGTATATAACAATCTAGAGTTACAAACTTAAAAGTCTAAAATTCTATATGTTTAAATAAACCCTGAATGTAAAACCACTTACAGTGTCAGGGTTCTACCATGGCAGACACCTGCAGATCTCTTAAGTCGCTTTAGTATTTTTTGGAACACTCTGGAAACTTGCTGGTATGCACATTTATACAAGCCCTTCTGATTATCAGTCTTGCTCAAACCACCCCAACTATTGTGCTCTGCTACTGGGCAGTGGGGCTGCCTATTACAATAATTTTCCTATACTAAGGCACAGGATGTAAGGTCTAGGGCCTGGTTGTCAAGCAGGAGAGCTAGATGAAATGCAGTTACCAGAGTTGCACATAATATTGAACTCCCAGGGCATTCCTAAGGAAAAAATAAATAATGTGTATGCACCTGGAGGTGCTAAATATGGCACAGTACTGGCAAATTTGAAATCAGTCCCTTCAGATTTACTTTAAATTTAGAAAGAAACCATAACACTGTGTTATAACATATGCAAAAGTAACCTGTAAACTGACTTGCAGTGTGTGATTGGTTTGACCTACATTTTATGGTTACTTCACAGTGTTGTCTCTTACTGTATAGCTTATTTCATGTGCTGACATTCCCAGTCAGATCTCAACTGAACCGAGAGATTAATGTAACTGCTCTCTGATATGCTGTGGTAGGTCAAGTGTCCTTAGACATAATAAGTCAAGAATAACTTCTGGCTTCTCTTCATTCATACTTTAATAGAACAATGTCTCTTATTCGAGAAGTTATGAGGAAAAATAATTGCTTGGACATTGAAAATATGGTGTATCTAATTACAGAAAAAGATCAGAATGGGCTTCCATTGTTAAAGTTTAAGTGTGCAGAGGTCATGGATGATGGTAAATGATGAGAAAACAGCTGGACTTTGTATAATAACCCTATTCTCTTGAGAGCAATTGAGAAGCATCAGCAGGCCTCACAGAGATTGCATTTTAGAGAAGTAGTTTGACATTAAATGTAGAGGTGCACATCTAGATTAAAATGAGAAGATAATCACATGCTAAGCAAATGGAGCTGTTCATGCCATTCAATGCAGACAAGAGGAGATTACAGCAAAGCAGCAAAGTTGCTGTACTATCTAACTGAAACATTAGCTTTATCTGTGTTCTCATTGTGAAAGCTGATCTATTATGTCCATGATGCAAATAAATGTAAAGACATGAGATACTTAATGTATGTGTACAAATTCATGTGTATCTTACACCAATGGAAGGTGACTTTTTAAACACAGTTATTTTTGGCTATTTACAGTATTTTGTGTTTACATTTAAAGTGAATGAATCACCAAAAATGAAACAAAACATTTTACATTACATGGTAGTTTATTTACAGTTACAAAAATCACCTAATGGTTTTCTGGAGAGATGTGACTTGTCCTTATAGTGCAATGAATAAGATTTCATATTTAAATGAAGCAAGGAATTTGTGCATGCCAGGGAAACTGCTGAACGTTTTTCGCCAGCTTTTTTTGCACCAGTTTGCACCAATTGTATTAAATCAGTCACATAGACATCGCACAACATGTTACCACCAATAGCCCTTCACAAGGGCACTTCAACTCACTTTGATTCAGGCATAGAAATTTGTAATGAAATTGTAATGATTTCATAAAAGGGGACTTCCCCAAATGGCAAATGGAAGACATGAAAATGGTTTGGCTGCAAACAGGTAAAAATGTTTCTTTTGAGTCTCTAAATATGAGATCCTGCTGCTGTTCTTCCAACCACTTTAATTGGTAACTTATTTTTATTTGTAATGTTATCTTTGAACACTTAGCATAAGCTACCAATGTCTCACAGTGGATCCAGCGGGTAAGAAATTTGCGGTCCTTGCAAATTAAAGTGGAAATTCTCCATATCAAATTCCTTGTACCTTTCATGCACTGTTTAGCCTTTAAACTTAGGCCATTAAAGGGGTTTTTGGATAAGCCAGCCCCTCTTTTTTTTTTTTTATAAATTTTTTTTATTTTCAAGGAAGGCACAAATACAGTACATCTGAAGTACAAAGTTACATTGTATGGGTACAGAGGATGTGGACATAACATGCAACAACCGGGATCATAGAACCAGGGTATCATTAATGGTCACTCTTAGATTCCCTGGGGACAAGAATGAAAGGTGGTGAGCCACATACAATGCAGATCATAGGTTAGCCTTTCCATTAACAAACTTAACAACTATAGTATACATATTGAGCGTAGTAAACGCAACCTATTAAAGGTACCCTTTGCTTCATTTCGTGGTATCACCAAGGCAAGTCCAAGTAGCGAAACCTCACCTTGGTGAGACATTACGACCTTCAATCATAAAATCATTAAATCAGATTAAGTGATGGGGGGAGGAGAGGAGACAATGTGTAAGACCATAGCAAATGTGCAATGGTCCATTCTCCCATCCTGCCCCCATTAAGATACCCATTTAATGGTAAAGTTAAAGCTAAGCGTGATATCGTATGATGTTAGTTCCAAAAGAATATTAAAAGTGCAGTGACAATGCGCGCAAAGTGATCTGTGCCACTGGTTATCACCCAAAGGGTGTGAATGTTAATAGTATCATGGATAGTAGCTCAGGGTCTGTGTAGTGGGGTAGCCCCAGCAAGCAGAGTGGCATTTGCTGCCGGGCAGTTCGATTGCATCTTTTTATCTATGTGTCTTATCTAATTGTCAATTATCGGGGTTGTAGTTTGTCAAGCAGACGACAGGTTGAGAATTCGAAGGGCAAGAGCAGGTTTTCCTTCTCGGAGGGAGAGAAGGCAAAATTCATATAGGGGAGCCATCTGTCATAGAACTTGGTTACCCCTGTCTCATTTTGCAGGTTCAGAGTAGCATCTAGTCTGTCTAGGTGGAACAGGTGCATTAAACCGTCTTGAAATCTCTTGACGGTGGGAGGGAGAGGTGATATCCATTCATGTAGGATACATCTCCTGGCCACCAACAAAGAGATGCTTATCCAATGTTTGGCTGAACAGTTGAGGCCGCTATAATCATTTAGGGAGGAGTCCCAGTGGTTAAACAAAAATAAGAGGGTCTCTACCTGGAGTCTCTATCCTGCAACCAAAGTGATGAAGGTTGCTACTTCGCCCCAGAAGGACTGAATCTGACGACATTCCCACAAACAATGAAATAGGGAAGCAGCCTGCAGTTTGCATTTGGGGCAGTGATCCAGGTAGGGAACTTCCCGTGATTGTTTGAATCTATTTTGGAAAGCATAATAGGCCCTGTGCATAATTTTAAATTGCGTCTCCCTCCATTGTTCGTTAAGCACTACTTGCGCAAGATTTTCTCAACAATGTCGTCTACTGGAATGTCCTTCTCCCATTTAACTAGGTTCAAGTTGGAAAGGGGGGTCAGGGTTGCTTTGCGCAGTTGTGGATACAGAAGTGATATGGAGTTTATATCAATCAAGAGGATCCTGTCCATTGGAGTTTTAAGTATTAGATTAGAAATGTTAGGGTTTAGTTTTTTAATGTGGGCGGTAATTTGCATAAAGTGCAGGAAGTCTTTCCCTGGGATCCCATATATATACTGAAGTTCAGCAAATGTCAGAATTCTATTAAGAGAAGTGTTCAGAAGATTAGTAAAATGCGAGATCCCTTTTGTTTCCCATCGAGCGAAAACCTCGTAATCCTCTCCTTGAGGAAAGGAGGGATTGCCCTTAATCGGTAAATGTTTGGTGAAGAAAGGATTCAGTTTCAGTAGCTTGTGTGATTCCCTCCAAGCGACAATAGTGTCACGCAAGAGTATGTTAGAACGGATATGGGATGGTAGGGTCGAAAAGGGGCAGTGAAGAAGGGACGGTAATTTCCAAGGATGTACCATGTCGGATTCCAATAAAAAATTTGAATACCGCGATGAGGAACAAACCCAATCTACAGAATGTCGTAGAAGGCAGCTCAAGTTGTACAGTCTGAGATTTGGGAAGGCCATGCCTCCTTCGTCCCTGGGCAGGTTGAGTTTTTTTAGGGATATTCTCGCCTTCTTCCCTTGCCAAATGAAATTTAGGAAAGCCTTATTAAGAGCAGTACATCTTTATGTTTCAGTAAAATAGGGAGTGTCTGCAAGGGGTACAGTTGTCTAGCAAATGTGATCATTTTGACAAGATGAATTCTGCCAAACAATGAAAAGGGTAGGTCTTTGTATAGAAGTAGTCCTTTCTGTATTTTTTGGAGAAGGGGTGGGTAATTTAAGTTATAGAGAGATGATGGTGTTTTGCCTATGTGTAGTCCAAGGTATTTGATAGTGTGTGTGGCAACAGTAAAGGTTTGTATCTGTGAGGGGGAGAGGGAGGCAGGTGAGGTGAGTGGAAGGACTTCTGTTTTGGATATGTTTATGGTGAGGCCGGAAAATTTCTGGAAGTGAGTAAAAGCGTCTTGAATCAAAGGGGTATCTCGAGATGGATTGGAGGAAAATAAAACTATGTCATCCGCAAAGAGCATAATTTTAAGTTGCTGTGTTTTGAAGGGGATACCAGAAATCTGACAATTGTTTTGGAAGTACAATGACAACGGTTCTAGGGCAATATTAAACAATAGGGGAGATAAGGGGCATCCCTGTCTGGTGCCCTTAGCTAAAGAAAAACTAGGGGAAATGAAGCCCGGGGTAAGCACACGGGCACAGGGGGAGGCATACAGTGCTTTGTTAAACATCCGGAAAGGGCCAGAGAACCCCATAGTCTCCAGGACTCTTAGCAGCCATGAGGACTGTATACTATCGAAAGCCTTCTCGGTGTCAATCGAGATCAAGGCCAGAGGAGTAGTTGGGTGGTGTTTCGCATATTCCATCGCTGCCAGCAGCCAGCCCCTCTTTATAAAAGAGTGAGATCAGAGCAGCCAAGGTGCTTTATCTGTGATAGTGAAGCATCAGGAGTTCTGCTGACAAACTGCATAGGGAGAGATTTGTTTAGGTGTTAGCAGGTCTGTTAAAGTTGTTGTAAACCTTTACTAAATGTCATGTAGTTAGTAAAATGTTATGTATCTCAGAATGTGGTTTAACTTTTTTCATCGTTTCATCTCACTGCTGCTGGTGCTCTTTCCTTATTCTCTTGCACAACAATTTTAATGTACTACAATTGTTCACAACTTAGCTACTTTATTCTCTATTTATTGAAGTATTTCCCTTTTTTTGGATTAAATCTCTTAGTTTAGGGTGATTACAGTGTATTAGGCAGTTGCTGACCATCTGTTCAAGAGCTGCCATTTTTGCAGCATCTCACTGCAAAAAAAAAGCATCTCAATCGCTTTCCCTCCGCTGTATTACTATATACACATATGCCCTAGTGCACGATTTGGTAGCAATTGGCCCTCAGCAGCATACTATGTAAATGTGATATGGGAGGATAGGCTGAAATATGAAAATGGAAACAAGGAAAATGTTTTGCTACACTAGAGTGTAATCCAAGTGTATCATCTGGGAGACACTAAAATAAATTGACCAACAGCACGGCAGTGGAGGTAAGAGGGCTTAGAATCCTGGTGGCCTGCTACCTTACTGTGTGTGTGGCCTGCCATGTTCTGGGTGGGGTCCGCTACCTGTTGGGCATTTGTGGGAACCTTCAGGGGGTGCAAGGCACAGAAACACTATTTACGTTTCAGCACCTGGCACTGAAACTATGACGGAACTGTTAGGTAAAGTGATCTCCAATGGATAGTGTGAATATAGTATTGGTCTCAATGGGAAGAGAACTGATAAGGAGTGTGTGATCAGGTAAGGTTTCATTTCATTGCCACTGCACTGACCATAAATAACACAGCCATTGACACCAATGCTGGAGATTACTATTGTAGTCACTAAAACCAATGCCAAAAGTTATTATTGTGGTCACTAGCACCAATGTGGATGCAGACCATACTGATCGTTCCCTCGTGGTGCCGCTGTTCACAGGAAGGAGCGATTAGTATGATCTGCATCAGCCAGAGATGCAGATCACACTGATCCTCCACTGGATCACCAGGGATAAGTACCGAGTGCCGCACTGGACCCCAGGGATGCAGCTCCCTTTCTCCCTGGACCCCAGGTAAGCAGGAGAGGGGCGATTTTTTTAAATATTAATTTTTATTGTTAATAGTTGTGTGTGATGTGTGCTTTGTAATGAAGATATGTGTGTGTGTGTGTGTTTTTAATAAGTGTGTGTTGTGTGTGTTTTTTCAATGAGTGTGTGATATGTATGTGATGTGTGTGTTTTTATTGCATGTGTGATGTGTGTATTTTAATGCGTGTGTGTTTTTAATGCATGTGTGATGTGTGTATTTTAATGCATGTGTGATGTGTATGTTTTAATGCATGTTGTGATGTGTGTGTTTCATTTCATGCGTGCTGTGTGTGTTTTTAATGTGTGTTTTTTAAGTGTGTAAAGTGTGTTTTTTAATGTGTGTGTTTTTTTAATGAGTGTGTGATGTGTGTGTTTTAATGTGTGTGTTTCATTACATGTGTGTGTTTTTTTATGTGTATTTTTTTAATGAGTATGTGATATGTGTGTAATGTGTGTGTTTTTGTAATGAGTGTGTGGTGTGTGTGTGTTTCATTACATGTGTGATGTGTGTGTTTTATTGAGTGTATAAATGTTTGAATATGTGTGTTTCCCTATTTTGCCTAAGGCAGTGATACTGAATGTTTTTTTAAACCCCAGTGCCCAAACTGCAACGCAATACCAAACTTATTTTCAATGTTGGCACTCTAAGATAAATAAATTGATTTTGTGTTGCAGTTTGGGCACTCGGGTTCAAAAAAGTAAACCATAACTTTGATAGATTATATAGGAGGGGTTGCAGTTCAAAGAGTTCGGACAAAGTAACATTCAGACCATCGGACTGGGGGGTGATTATAGTGTAGCTTTTTATGCAGCTCCAGATGCAGTTTATGCCTACTGTCCAACATGACATGCCCTCTTTCCCTCATCAAGCATGTTGCTGCCCTCCCACATCTTCTTCTCCTTTATGGATATCCTGCTCTCAGTTCAGTCTGCAACATCATCTTCATATTTCTCAATGGGGTCCGGGTCACAGAAGGCCCTTTGAAGGATAGTGTTTCTATGTGGCTGTCCTTTGTCTCAAAATGCAACATACTTTAACAGCATTAAGGCTTAAGCCTGTTACTTTTTTTTCCATCATTTCACCTTTAAAGCTGCATAAACAGGACCCTGTCCCCACTGTATTTTTTATTTTATTAGCCTTGAAAATGGCCAGCATTTAGTTATTCACTGCTGAGTTTCGGGTTTTGCAAATTTAAAACAGAATTCAACCCCCCATAAATCATCACACATGGGCAGATTCACTCATCCCTAATGCACACCTACATACATAGTTACATAGTTATGTTTAAAAAAGACTTCAGTCTATCGAGTTCAACCTATAGAAAAATAAAAAAAAACATAAACAGAACCCTATGCACCTGAGAAAATGTAGCGCACGTATATTAATAGTAGAGATAACACATAGCATCACTTTGAAGACTAGCACACCCACACAATACAATTAACTACATAATTGTTTTTCGATATGTAATACTGATCCTGAATACAGATTAAAAAGCTTTAAAATATAGTCACTGATTCAATGATGGTGTTGACGTTAAAATAATTTCTCAGTGCCACCCCTAGCCCTAGACCTTTTTCTTTATTATAATATCCTAGACAACCTGACCTCAAGACTGCTTATAAAATTCCACCTCTGTCCACAGAACAAGCAATTCCAAATAACTGAGCCTTCATATTTAATGAACCGCCTGCTATAAATGACTTAATTAAGCATTAATTAGTAGGTGGGAGATAAGATGACACCTGGGACAGTCTGCTTCATTTGCAAGATCTTACTTGGTGGTGTTATCTCACAACAGCACCTCACCTCTCAAGTGTCTGCTTGTTGTTATCATAGTGACAGAATAATTTGCTGTTTTGTCTTAAAAAGACTAAAATTAACACAGCAACATATAAAACTTAATTGGATTCTTCTCACTTCCAGCAGTCATGAGCTTTTTAGTTGCTATGTTACATATGACTACTACTACAAGATCTGATATCAAACTGTAGAGATAATAGGAAATGTAAATGTTAAAGAGGACCTGTTGAAAGGGTCTGGCCGAAAACCTCAGAAAACACATAGGGGGGAATTTATCAAAACTGAAGAAGACAAAATCTGGAGCAGTTGCCTGTGGCAACCAATCAGCTTCTCTCTTCAGTTTGTTGAGTTAAGCTTTGAAAATGAAAAATGGATGCTGAATGGTTGTCATGCACAGCTGCTCCAGATTTTGTTTGCTCTAGTTTTGATACATTCCCCTCATAATGCTATAACGAAATTATTTCAATCAAAAGGTGTGCCAGGTGTCAGTGCAGTTGGCCATGTGACAAATATGTACAAATATATGGTAGCAATTTTTTTGTACCTGCTGTGATCTGCACACATCCTTCATATGCAAACAAGCTCTCCTGGCAAATCCGACAGCCACAATGATTAGTTATCAATACACGAGTCTTGCTGTAGATTCCTGAGAGAGAAAGTGGAAAGAAGAGAGCTATATAACCAATTAAATCCCTAGCATCTCTGTTATAAAGCATAGGTGTCACTAGACCCGGGCTCCCATGACGGACTATAATCTCAGATTTAGTTTAGTTATTTTAATATATATATATATATACATAATTGCATCTTATCAGATTAGTTTAGTCATTATCATTATGACGTCAGCCACTTTCTTAAGTGTTTAAATTAATTTATAACACAATTTCACTTTGTTTTCCATATCTGTTACGTGTTGTTAATTAGGTTTTGATGTATTTGAGGTTGTAAAATATGTTACTTTTTAAATCCACATAAGAAGGGCATGCACTATTGTCCGAGCAGGGTACAGTTGAGAACATATGTAAAATGATATTGTCATAGCTCTGCAGTGGGATTTTGTTAAGAAAACAGTCTAAATGTAAATAATACTTCCTGGCCTTTGTCTTTAAGAGTGAAATTGCTATAAAATTCAATTGTGCAACAGGGTAAAAATGTATGTCAATTTCTGTTTTTTCCTGATGACATAAAAAGTGATGGGAGAGTTCCCTTTACTCCTTCTTGTGTATGGGAAGATTACCCAACATTCCCTAAAGACAGGATGTGTGATTAAGGGAAAGTGTTAGATTCATATCACAGGAGCAATGCTGCCGCTAAGGACAGTATCCCTGGTTGACGACTTACCTGTTGCTATATAGTTGTTCCCTCACTAGCTGGACCAGCTGCTACCAATATTGTTGAGCTACCTATGTTCTGGCCCAGCAAATAAAGTTATTCCATTAAGATAAGCAGATGCCTCTCCTCATTGATTGTGCTGCTAATTTACCAAAAGCAGATTCTTCCATATGACGTGACCCTTAAGGTGCCCATACACCTTACCATTATCGTACGATAATCGTATGCGATAGACTTTTCGTATGACAATCGTAACGTGTGAATAGAGTGCCCGACCGATAGTACTGTACAATCGTACGACTTTTGACGGTCAAGTATGTTTGAAAACTTTGGTCGATCGTACGATGTTCGCATGGTTGGTGGCGTTTCCGTCCGTCAAAAGTCGTACGATTAACACTGCGCATGCGCAAACAAAAATAATTGCGGTCAATTACCGCAAGTCGCCCAGGTTTTTTTTTTTTACTACCGCTGATTGAACCTTTCGATAATCGAGGCAGGATGGGGCCGTCATACGAAAATTGTAAGGTGTATGGGCACACTAATTTAGGCTTACTACTGGTTGCCTGTAATTGATTGCATTGTCTTAGCCCAAAGATACATTTTTTCAAATGAATGATATCCTTCATGTAGAACCTGGTTTAATATTCATAATTGTTCAATCATACCAGTGCACTGCTGAATGTATAATATCTTTTAAGCACATTAAAAATTAATAATAGTGGGAAAGCCCACAGCAGTTTGTGTATACTGTAGTGTGCTAAACATAGTGCAGAATGCATTCTTACCCAGAGTCTGTAATTGCTATAAATGAGCACCTTAGATCTACACTGACCCATGTAGCCTGAGTAAGACCTTGAGAAAAAAAAAAAGCTTTATTTTACAGTGTAGCAGTACAAAAAATGTGTCACATTTTCTCTTTAGTAATTGGAACAATTTGTTTTGTTTTTCATTCCTAATTTGCAGTTGCAGCATAATAATCTCACTTGTTGACTGTACAGTAGAAATATTCAAATAGTTTATGTAAGGACATAATTGTTAATTTTTATTTCCAGTCTGTGTTCATTTGCACATCAGATGTAGTGGCACAGATAAGATGAAGTCACAGATGGGATTGTGCAATGTCATTTGACAGCCAATTAGAGCAATCTGACAGAAATAATGAATTAATCACCACAGACACACTCAGAATTCCCAGATAGAATTCTATGCAGGTTGAACCAGTTTATCGACTCTATTTTTAGCAGAAATAGATTGTTACATTACTTGGTCTCCTCTAAGAATTGTATCTTGTATTACATATTACAATAGTAACATGAATGAATTCAGTTTTCCTAGTTTACAATTTCCATTTAGATATTTAGTATAATAGCTATCTACTTCATTTAGCCAATATGTGTAATCAGTACTAACTAGCAAATTCTGCATTTGCATACATGGATATATTTATTATGAGTTTAAAGGGAATGTCCAGGGTAACAGCTTAATTAATACACAACTAAAATGTATATGTATAGCGAGGGCCATCCGAATAATCAGGTAAATCAGGCTTTTACCTCAGGCGCAGCCTCATTC
>NW_017306396.1:2165045-2184632 GCF_000935625.1 Nanorana parkeri | reverse complement strand
AAAGAGGGTGGGGGGGGGGGGGGGGGGGTGACCAGAAAGGCATGTTGTTTTTACTTTGTACTAGGGATGCACCGATATATAGGCCGCCGAAACATATCGGCCAAAAATGCCATTTTCCTGCCGATACATCGGCGCATCCCTGCTTTCTTTCCTCCCCGCAGGGCGCTGCTCTGTGTCCCAGCAGTGAGAAGAGAAAGTGACAGCCATCCGAGCGCTGCGGTGGAGAGCGCTGTGATCTGCCGGCGTCTCCTCCCACACCGCTCTGCTGCCTATCACATTCCGGCAGAGCGGTGTGTGGGCGGATACAGCGCTTTCACAGGAGGCTGGGCTTTCCTCTCTACACCGCTCGATCAGCCTCCTGTGACTTACCTGTTCTGCCACCTGGTGGTGTGTTATTGTTTTTCCCAGCATACTATCTGTGTTGATGATCCCCCAACATCAGCATATAACTGGTCCCTTTTCTGGTGTCAGATATGTTGCCAAAATGAAGGAACAGCCCCAAGGATGGTTGCAGATGGTATCTCTATAAGAGGACCATTGCAAGTGGAACTAGCTGCCCACCTGAGCTCTGACAATAAACCAAAACATTGGTTATTGGGGTGAATCTATAGTTTCTGAGAATTCAGTATGACACTGCTAACAGCTGTAACTTGATAGTTTATTTATGTTCATCTTTAGGGAATTTGTGCAAGTTAGCCTGTTGCGGGCCTGTATTGTGTGTTCTTATAGGATTATTCATTAGTGATGCTGATTCTACTGACTGGCATACAGGCCAACTGTAAAACTGTATGTGAAATATAATCATGGATCATATAGAATATCATGTACAAGTGGGTGTAGATAGATAGATACAGTAGAGATAGATAGATAGATAGATAGATAGATAGATAGATAGATAGATAGATAGATAGATAGATAGATAGATAGACAAAGATTTCAGGGAAGGGTAACAATAACAACACATAATTAATACTTAGTAAAAAAACACAATCCCTTAAAAATCAGTCCACATGGAGATTTTTTTGTTTTCATCATGAGTCATGTATTCACAAAAGGGGATCTTATTAAACCAGGTGACCAGTTGATAACATTTACATATAAACACATATCTCAATTTCAAATATTTGTGCAGGTCTAGATGCATTTGTAAAGTGTGGCCATACTATACAATGGCATAGAGCAACTGAACACTTATTGTGTGTCTACCAGATACTCCAAAAATGAGATGTGTTGGTCATATAATCCAGAGCAGAGGTGCACAGGGAAGTAGTACTGGGCCAGCTAAAATTGCAGAGACATCATGGATTATATGGCAAAGCATGAGTACTAGAGGTGGTCAGGTCCCCTGGAAGATGGGCCCAGTTATGGTTTCAGCTGATCCCTGTCCCTTCACAAGAAAAATATCCATAGAAAGTCCTAGTTGGTTTCTTTTACATGTGTGTAGTCATATATATATATAATACTTCCTATACTATCTTAGGCTGTAGTCAGTCTTTTTTCTGTTCCACACTTAATAAACAAAGCACATAACATCTCCTTCACATAATAATAATAACCATTACTATCATTGGACACAATTCATATTGTTAGGCATGAATTTTAAGCTCTGCAAAGCTTATATTTTATATTTCCTTCACATTAAGTAAACAAAACTTTTTCATCAATACTGTACTAGACATCAAAGCATGCTGATTCTTTGAAGTTACTACTGTTTTAATTAAACAATGCCTTTGTTCATATAAATACAAATAAAATGTAAATAAACAGAAACTTTCAATCCAGATTTTTGCAACCAAAAAACAACTTCAAATATTTAAAAACAATTATTTTTCCTTTAGGATGTTCACCCTGCTACTGTCCGATATATGGCAAACTTTTGGCCTAAAACATATTACAGCATTGTAAGTGGAATAGGTTGTGGAGTATCGGGGAACCACATAGGGGTCTATTCACTGAGCAGCCGAAGGATCTAGCCGTAGCAGAAGAGAAACACTGCTTTTTCTTTGTTTTTCTTTATTCTGACACGGAGCCGTATCAGGATAGAAAAAAAAATTTACAAAAATTTGCCCATAGGAATGCATTCCTAGATTTCTATTGGCTATTTCAATTTGCAATAGCCAATAGTAAACTAACATTGCACCTGCCCTCTGCTGCAGTTCTCCATCAGGTCCATCAGCAGAGGGCGGGTACTATGCTAGTTTACTATTGGCTATTGCAAATTGAAATAGCCAATAGGAATCTAGCAATGCATTCCTATGGGCAAAAATTATAATTTTTTTCTATTCTGACACAGCTCCGTGTCAGAATAGAATAGTGTTTCTCTCCTGGGCGGCCTGGAGCGGGAGACTCCAAGAGCGCCCGGGAGAGTTGTTTTTTTTCTTTCTTTTTTTTGACGGCAGCAGAACCGCCGGACAATAGAAAACTGTTGGGCGGAGCTAGCTGTGATTGCTAGCTCTGCACAATCGTTTTCTATTTATTTATTTTTACTTTTTGAACTATTTTTCTGTTCTGCTCTGTCCCTCTGAGGGACCGAGCAGAACAGCTGAGCTGAATGCCGCTCAGCAGCATTCGGCTATTCACTCACTGCTGTTCGGCATCTATAAGAATAGACCGAACAGCAGCGAGTAGCCTGCCGGAGGTTCGGCTTAGCTGATCCAGATGTTGGATCGGCTGAGTCGAACTCCTCCTGCACTTCAGGTCGGCCGAACATGCTGCGCATGTTCCGCCGACCCGAAGCCACGTGAAGCCACCCAATGTACGGCTGATTTCACATGATATACGGCTGAAATCAGCCGTACCAGCCTGAAGTGAATAGCCGAACAGCGTTCGGCTCACTTCACTTCAGGTCGGTCTTTCACTCGGCTGCCTACGGCAGCTTAGTGAATAGACCCCTAAGTTTTTGATTAGGTATGGAGAAAGTCTTTAAGGAGATTGTTACATTGCAGTTCCTTGGCATTTCAAAAAAATCTAATCAGACATCTACAACGTAAAAGTCAAGTATTGGTTTTAATATTTATATCGGTATAGATCCATAAAAACTTTCATTATGGTATAGATTGTATGCTAAACACTTTGAAAGTTGAACATTGACCCTTGGCAAGCCTAGACTGCTCATATAGATGCTATAGTATGAAAAATTATGCTTGCTGTTAGGTTTTCGAAATGATAATTCCTCCTGTTTCCACAGAGATCAGCAACCTCTGTGATTAAGGCCCTACCTACATCTGTCATATAGTATACGGCAGCTTAGTGAATAGACCCCATAATATTACAAACCAGATGTTAATGCTCTGTCAACACAGTCATGACAGTCACAGACTATAAAATATTTAGAGAACAGACAGGAAAAAAATAAATCATAATTGAGAAGAGCTTGAAGAAAGAAAATAGAAGCAGTGTACAATGGTTGAGAATAGATTTGTGTACTGTGTAAGAGTTGCTGTTCAAATTGGTTTTGTGAATGATATAAAACATCAAGACTTGTATTTCTAATGGATCACGCAGTCACCAATGTTATGTACACCAAAGACAATTGTTTTCCAGTTGTTAAATGTATTCTGATATATTATTAATATAACAAAGGACAATGTTGTACTATAATATATAGCGCTGTCTTGAGCATCTGAAGCCCTTTTAGGATTTTCTAATGTAAATATCTAATCATTGTCATGCAGTGTACAAAACGTTCTGCTGAAAGTCTTCATAATGGTGTTAAAGGTTTATATAAATGAATTGATTACCAGATTTAGTCATTTCATACCTCCATCTTGCACAATTTGGCCAAATTAATTAGGGACAAATGCCTGGATTCTAAAAACTGCTTGGATATTAAACAAGTGGAATGGAAAATTACTGCATTTGTTTGTGTTTGAGGTCATCATATGATTGCTTTCATAACTTCATTCTGAGAAATTTGTTTTAGGAGATGAATATTTACATCTGCTAGCCTTGGTCATATGCATATTTGAAAGTTTGGTTTTTGGTGCATGAAGTTGTCTTCTGCAATCCTCAACAGTTGATTGGTAGCAGTTCATTGGGGCTGTAAATGTTATTTAGTTTTTTATGCCTGCACCACTCCCAGAAGAAAAGGGGAAATGCCCTTCCTTTGCCATAAAAGGATGGATTAAGCACAAACTGCTGAATGTAGCAGATCTAGATTAGGAATCCTCAACATCACTGCAGGGTTAAGGTTCTGGTGATCTTTGTTCTATTGATATTATGATTATATTGGTTGCCTGTTGTTTTATTTCTATTGACATTTTGGTTATAGGTAAAGAACAGTGCAAAAAGGCTTAATATAATGTCTAATATAAAATGATTTGGAGGCTTAATATAATGTCTAATATAAAATGATTTGGAGACATAATATAATATCTAATATAAAATAATTTGGAGAGTTAATATCTAATATAAAATGAGGTTGAAACATCATTGCACAACATGTACTTTGTCCTTATCTATAGCGGGAAGTGGGGTTTCATGTGAACAGTGCGGGTTCCCACATCATATTTTTTCTTTTGTTTATCTGTTAAAACTTTTGGCTAAAACAGATTGGGGTTTACATTTTACTGACACATCTGAGCACTTCAGGCTGGCCATTCAGGGTGTATTGTGCAGTATATTATCTGCACAAGTTCTTCCTTTATCTGCAGCATTTTTAAGAATCAAATTTAATGTTACCACCTACCAGAATATTTTTGTACATGGTGTTTCCTAAGGTGATTGCTCACTTCCCATACTCTAAATAGTAATATAAAGCAGATTAAATACTCAACAGATTGGAGAAGTTATATAGGTTTCCTGTAAACACTGGAAGAAGGGTTATAAGATTACATAGGGGGAACATCATAAATGCAGCTTATTGCGCATGTAACTGGGCTTTGTAAAACAGTTACTATGAATTACTAAGAGCTGCACAGCCTTTCAGTTTTGTGAATTGTGAAGGCTGCTGTAACTACAGGACTTATTACCTGTGTGAAAAGAGGTATTTGAACCAACAGATGTTGAATAATCTAACTTTAAAATGTTCATTCCTGAAAATTAACCACTTTCCTCCTCTGTTGCAGATGCATCATCCTATTCAGATGAAACCTGCAGATAGTGAAAAGTCAAACGGTAAGAAAAAGTTTTAGTTGCCTCTATATCAACTTCTCAAATCTTTTTTGAGAGTGTAGACATAGTAATTTATTAGGTTAAAAATCACTAATTTCAACTGAATCACTGTTTTCTGAAATATTCAAAAACTTTATAAATACACTATATTGTAAACTGAAATAAAATGGCAGTCCAAAGTAAACAGAGGCATACAATCATTACATACAATCCAGAATAAGCTATCATCACTATGGTTGACTTTACAGTGAAACATAATCTGCAAGAATTTTTCATTACCATCTGTAGCTGTGTGTAGCAATTTACATGTAGTCTTGTGACAACACTTATCGAAACCTTTAAAGGAGAACTATGAGATGAGTGATTTCCACTCACCTCATAGTTCTAGACGACCTGTGACAATGAGACTGTCACAGATCGGCTCAGTAGATCGGGAGGTGAGCGAACACATACCAGGTTCGCTCACCTCTTGATCCCTTCACGGCTCTCTGCCGTGACAGGGGGAGGGCTGGATTCCCCTCTCCCCGCTCCGATCTGCCAGCGCTGACTGGCGGAACGGATGGGGGAGGGGGCGGGTACAGCTGGCTCTGCCTCTAGATAGGCAGAGCCAGCTGTCACTCACGCAGCTGGGCGGATCCCGTCATCTACGTCGGGATCCGCTTCGGCAGCAGCGTCTCAGTATACCGCGAGCTGTAGCTCGCGGTATACTGAGCTTAGGGTAACGGGAGGATGCTAGTTTGTGTCCTCCCGTTACCCTAAGGAGAACTATGGGGAAAAACACTGACCCCATAGTTCTCCTTTAAGCAATTTTTTTTATTATTTTACAATGTAGTGCATTCATAAAATGCCACACACTACCTCTAGTCCTTTTCAGGCTCACTGCCTAATGCTAGTGGAAGGGATCAGAAACAGAGGAGAGAACAAGACAAAATAAAAGGTGCAGGGGGAGACATGGGAAAGCTACACTAAACTGTGCAATACAATAAACTCCCACTTTTATTGAAAGCTAAGTATCCAGGTAGGCAGAGAAAGGCCCATACTGAACTAGGCAGTTAGAACAGATAAGGGTGGAGATCACAGAGCTTCCAGGGACCTGTGGTGAACCTGCACACTATCTGGAACACACATACATGCAGCCACTGGGAAGACACTTTTGTGAGAGAGCTTTAATGCACAATTCTTTTCAATTAGGCCTTCAAAAAATACATTTATTACTGGTGAAGCTTTCGTTCTGCATTATGCTTGTAAAGACTCTGTACCCTATAACTTTTTTTTTAGTTTTGAGTGTTTGCTAGTACTTTGAACAACTTATCAGCTTCCAATATCTTGCATGCCTCCAACACGGTTCCCAGCTCCAACACTTGCTACAACCATTTTGGAAATAATCTTTCTTTTTCTCCAGCATGAAACCAAGAAGCCTATATCCATAGCCTTTATTTGTAGCCAAAATACCTACTGTGGTATATTCACTCTTTAAAATGGAAGTAAACTGTTTGGTTTTTTAAAAAAAATAAAAAATTGGGCTGTTAGCCATTAGCATACTAGTAGTATTTGGACACTGTGGCAGACTTACATACAGAAGTGATCCTTTCCAGTGCTGCTCCCCCAGACTTTGGCTCCTCCATCTTCATCCCAGTCCTCTTTTAGGTTTCGAGTCGTTGATTGCTTTACTGGCTGGCTGAGCCTCTATGACGTAACTCTGGCACATGTACGTGTGAGTTATTTTATCTCAGCAAGAATCCTGCAGATATTGTGTACTGAGCTCCACATGTGTGGCTTAGTGTACAGTTGTAGTGCTGATGGGCAGAGAGAAACGTCTATGACAGAGACTTACACGGTTTCTTCTGCCATTAAAAAAAGCCTGTCTGTCAGAACTTTTGAAAATTTACAGGGTGAAAAGGGTGAAGAGTACAAAGAAGGCAGGAGAAGTGAACAGTCTAGGCCAAAATAGCTGATTTGGAAAAATTCTCCAATTCAGCTCACTTTCCAGTTCAGCTATGTTGTCCTAGATTGTTCACTTCTCCTGCCTTCTCCAAACCCCTCACCCTTTTGTGAATAGCCCTGTTAGACTTAACGTTCACTTTGACACAGCTATTCTAATCCACTTCCCTGACACTGGCAGATTATGAAGCATTACCTATATTTTATATTTATGTGCTTTACAGAATTAAAATAAAAGTAGAATATTGTCTTTATTGCTGTCATTTGTTGGATTGTTTAAACTTACACAGCCTTGGATTCAGCAAATGCAAACATAGCTTTGAAAGAAAATACACCAATGCATTATTAAAACAATTAATTTAGCCTTTGCTGTGTAGTAACACATTTTAAAGTACTTAACTTCCGAATTACAGGAAGTGCTTCAATAGTAAATTTGTTTACTTGACAATGTAGAAATTCAGCAGATATTATATGGCTTTTAAAGTCTAATAAAATGTGAACAAAATGTATATAAGCTTGCAATGTCAGACAGTGAATGGTGATGAGGGTCTTACCAGAAAAAAGGGTATTCTTAAAGTATGTATGGCAATGAAAGCTATTATCATTTTCTTGTTGTACAAATCACATAATATCCATTATCTAACATTAAATATCTGGTTATTTACTTTATATGAGGTTCTTATAGAATTCAACTATAGCATACAAAATATGAATGCATAAAGCAAACTAATGGCTAGTGTTTAATTTTTGTTGTTATTTATAGCAACCAATTTAATAAGATTCTGTTGAGGGTTTTTTTTAGACACTATAAGGCAAAATTATTGAGCACATGCACTTTTATTTAGACACTAGAAATGTATGAAACTCTTAGGGGGTTATTCACTTAGCTGCCGAAGGCAGCCGAGTGAATAATCGAGCCGAAGTAAAGTGAGCTGAATGCTGTTCGGCCATCCACTTCAGCCATACATGGGCTAAAATCACCCGTTCATCAGCTGCCTTCAGTCAGCCGAACATGCTCTGTGCAGAAGGCTCTGGATCGGCTGAAGCTCACTCGCTGCCATTCGCCCCTATTCTCATAGGGGACGAACGGCAGTAAGTGAATAGTCAAATGCCACCGAGGTAGCAAGCAGAATAGTAAAAAAAGGAAATATAAACAACTGGGCGGAGCTAGCGGTCACATCACTCTGCTCAACTGTTTGTCTGGCACCTATTGTCTGGCACCTACCAGAGTCTTCTAGCAGGTCTCGGGCAATAAATAACAACTGGGCAGAGCCAGGCCGTGATGTCATGGCCAGCTAGGCCCTGTTGTTATTGTTTAATGACAGCTCAGCGTCCCCAGGTCATTTAGTGACGCTGATCTGTCATTACAACTGGGCAGAGCGAGCCGTGAGATCACAGCTGGCTCAACCCAGCTGTCATTTGTGTGGAGATTGGTCAGCTTAGGTCGACTTATCTCCACGCTTCGCCTGTCACTACGGCTGCCTCCGGCTGCTGTATGGGCTGTAGCAAAGCAAGCCAAAGGATCAGCTGAAGCTATGACTGGATCCTTTGGCTCTGTAGTGAGTAACCCTCTTATTGTTTAAAGAGAAAGTATAGTCAAATTTAAGTATTTAAGTGCACAATTGGGTTATTGTAGTATATACCCACGAGTAATTTCTTTGTTTCCCATTTTTTCATGTTTTTGTTACATATTTTTGTTGCATTAAATGCAGAGATTTGTGGAGTATCCACTAAATGCGGGGTAGATTAGCTACTACATTGAATATCGCTAACTGTTTAACGCATGCTCAGATAAGATAACAGCCACTGCAAGGGTTAAGAATAATTAGAGTTCTCCTTTAAGATATCCTAGCTTGTTTTCCTAGAACATGTGTACATTGATGCAGGGGGCAATTCAATTAATCTTGATTGTATATATGCATAAGATCAGATAAATATACCTGTGTGCCCTTGAATGGGACTTGTACTGTGCGGTTCACATCTCAGCTGCCACAACTAGGTTGTCAATAGGAAATATTGGCTTTTCTGAAGAGCAGGACAATATTGCCAACTGTAATATATTACAAAAGATCAAAAAGTTTCCTTTTAGTTTTTATTTGATCTTTTGTAAAATATTATTAGTATCTTTTGTAAAATATTATTAGTAAATACTAAACCAATAGGTGATGGCAACAGTGGCGTCACACGGGGGTGGGGGTGCACAGGGTTACACCACTGGAGGGGGTGACACCAAAATGGCTGATAGTCATTTTAGTTGTAAAGTCTGAAAAGTCGGGCACTCCGTCATGAACCTGAGAGCCCGGCAGTTGCACAAGACAGGAGGGGACCCGGTGGCATACGTTATCCAGCCGGGTGAACATCCCCTACTCTCTTTGCTGGCACCCATCACCAAGATGGCCAACGGTAGGTAAGTGCACATGAGATCATCACGCGCGTCCACATGCGTGATGACATCCCAGTGGGGTGTCACCAGGTGGCTACTCCCGGTGACACCATGCCTCAGGACACCCTGGATAGTTGTGGATAATTATCTTCTGAGGGTGTTTTTATGTTATATCATCTGCACATATATTGTCACTATTTTTTTAATTGGAAATAATATACATTGTGGTAATTGGGTACCTTAAAAGTCTATTGTTTCTTGTTCCCTTCTTTCAAATTCGTATCCCTCGGCCATTGGGTGGCCACTGAAGGCCTAAGGTACATATGCACAAAAACTTTACATCATCCTGGAACACAATTCCATTCCTACAAATGCTTGTGCATGTCCCCCAGGTTAACTACACTATATAAGTGCTAGGAGTAGAAGAAACGTGCAATATTTTAAAAATAAAGTTCTTCTCTATTCAAGGTGGCCACCTAATGCCCAAATCCAGTATGACTTTAACATGAGCATTTGTTAATTGTTAAGAAGAGTGAAAGTGGTCTTGTACACTGGATCACTAACGCTGGACGTTATAGTTGTGTGCACCTGAATCACCTTTGTTCAATTTTTAGCTGAACCTGCAGATGGTTACTGAGAATCATAGAATTACCCATGAGGCAACTGAAACATCTATGATCACTACCTCAAATGGCCATCAGAGAGAAATATGTTCCAAAGCTGACAATATACCTTCCCAAACTTCAGTGATTTATAATACACATTTTCAGAAACCAGAACACCACAGTGTGTACAGATACTATTGGCTGCAATATTTTTCAAATATTTGAAGTCACACATACAGAGATGTAGAATGCTACTATTCTAATTATGAAAAAGATGGAATCCTTTACATCATCATATTTATTTCAGGTCCCATTTTTTGTGTGTAACCTGCTTGGAGTCCCAGAATTTTTTTTTTTTTTTAAACTGATTACATTCCTTTTTTTTTTGCTAACTTTACTATTTCAGCAGGTACTTAAAAATACAAATCCATAATAATTTTAATTATAGCATTTGCTTTAACTTGATATTGGGGCACTTCTACAAATTAAAAAAAAATAGTTCTACTTTCGTGGAATACCTGACAGGGCACCTGCTAATGAGTTGCTTGACCAGCAGTGTCTTGCAGTGGTCTTGGTTACGATATTCCCCAAAGATTTTATGTGTTATAAATTGCTCTATTAGGGCGCCTAGTGAGTTCTTCCCAGTTGTCATCTGTTCCCTTGTTCAGCTTGTCTCTCTGCAGCTTTTGTGACTTCCAAACACTGCAGATTGTAGTTGGAAACAGTTGCTTCCTCTCCCACTCAATGTCTGTCAAGGGCTGAGCAGAGTACATCCTTTCCTGTTGTTTGCTCTATTATTGATGGTTATATAAATAAGACAGAACATTCTGTTGTTTCACATTGTATAGTATATTATTTGAAGAAGAATGTAAATTCTATTAAGTGCTGTGATTAAATTAATGCCACACTGAATATTTAACCCTTTGTGTCACACTGGTACTGTAACTACCAGATACATGACGAAAGGTTTGTACAGGACACATACAGTTTTGTGAAAAGGTGTTGGCCCCCTTCCTGATTTTTCATTGTTTTGCACGTTTGTCACACAAGTAAACACAACATGCAGTTTTTAAAGGAAGGTTTTTATTATTAAGGGGAAACAAAATCCAAACCCACATAGCCCTGTCTGAAAAACGGTTTGCCTCCCCAACCCCCCGCCTCCCCCTGTTAAAACATAACTTAACTCTGGTTTATCACACCTGAGTTCAATTTCTCTAGCCACACCCAGGCCTGATTACTGCCACACCTGTTCGCAATCAAGAAATCACTTAAATAGGACTTGACTGACAAAGTGAAGTAGACCAAAAGATCCTCAAAAGCTACACATCATGCCGAGATCCAAAGAAATCCAGGAACAAATGAGAAAGAAAGTAATTGAGATCTATCAGTCTGGAAAAGGTTATAAAGCCATTTCTAAAGCTTTGGGACTCCAGCAAACCACAGTGAGAGCCATTATCCACAAATGGCTAAAACATGGAACAGTGGTGAACCTTCCCAGGAGTGGGCAGCGACCCAAAATTACCCCAAGAGCGCGGCGACGACTCATCCAAGAGTATAAGTACTATCCTTGTCGCACTCCTTACCGATATGTCCCTTGTAGTGGGGGGTGCTCGCAGTGACCACGGATGGCGCCGCGAATGTCAGCAATTGTAGAAATGTCACCAGCACACCAATCCTTTTAAGATAGCAAAAGCTTCATTTATTGAAGTTTTTTGTCATATGACCAAACAAGCGCTTTCGGGACCGCACAGGGTCCCTTCATCAGGATTTAGCATTGATGATCTCACCCAAGAGGTCACAAAAGACCCCACAACAACATCCAAAGAACTGCAGGCCTCACTTGCTTCAGTTCAGGTCAGTGTTCATGACTCCACCATAAGAAAGACTGGGCAAAAATGGCCTGCATGGCAGAGTTCCAAGATGAAAACCGCTGCTGAGCAAAAAGAACTTAAAAGCCTGTCTCCGTTATGTCAGAAAACATCTTGATGATCCCGAAGACTTTTGGGAAAATACTCTGTGGACTGACGAGACAAACGTTGAACTTTTTGGAAGGTGTGTGTCCCATTGCATCTGGTGTAAGAGTAACACCGCATTTCAGAAAAAGAACATCATACCAACAGTAAAATATGGTGGTGGTAGTGTGATGCTCTGGGGCTGTTTTGCTGCTTCAGGACATGGAAGACTTGCTGTGATAAATGGAACCATGAATTCTGCTGTCTACCAAAAAATCCTGAAGGATAATGTGCGACCATCTGTTCGTGACCTCAAGCTGAAGCAAACTTGGGTTCTGCAGCAGGACAATGATCCAAAACACACCAGCAAGTCCACCTCTGAATGGCTGAAGAAAAACAAAATCAAGACTTTGGGGTGGCCTTGTCAAAGTCCTGACCTGAATCCTATTGAGATGCTGTGGCATGACCTTAAAAAGGCGGTTCATGCTAGAAAACCTTCCAATATGTCTGAATTACAACAATTCTGCAAAGATGAGTGGACCAAAATTCCTGCACAGCGCTCTAACAGACTCATTGCAAGTAATCGCAAACGCTTGATTGCAGTTCTTGCTGCTATGGGTGGCCCAACCAGTTATTAGGTTTAGGGGGCAAACACTTTTTCACACAGGGCCATGTCGGTTTGGATTTTGTTTTCCCTTAATAATAAAAAGCTTCCTTTAAAAACTGCATGTTGTGTTTGCTTTACTTTACTGTGTTATCTTTGACTAATATTTCAATTTGTTTGATGATCTGAAACATTAAAGTGTGACTAACGTGCAAAACAAAACAAAAATCATGAAGGGGCCAACACTTTTTCACACAACTGTATGCATCACGTTGTGACTTTAGTCTTCATGACTGAAGCAATTTCACCCAAAGTTTGAGCAGTGGTGGACAACTTACAGAGGACTTTTTTAAAGGGTTGCACATGATATCCAGTGCATGCATTACTACTAGGGGTCCTGGGGCCGAAGCCAGCTGAAGGATCGGCCGAAGCTATGGCCAGATCCTTCAGCAGCTTTGTGAATAGACCCCTTAGTGTTTTGACATTACTGTTACTACATACCATATTCGCTACAGGAAGATCCAATATAAATGATCAGAGGATAAAAAGTACATTAAAAAAAGAATCATCAGACAGAAAAGAAAAAGTAAGAAAGTATAAAATAAATAAACCAAGCAGTTTACCTAGCAGAAGCCATTCTAATGTTTTTTCTTCACTAGTCTCAGTTGTGGGTCGTTTGGTACTATGGAACAATGCAGCAATGCTTGCATTGCATGTACTGTAGTATAATCTGGTAGTTCCTATAATGCACACATGGTGCTGCAGAGAGCACTCTCTCTGAGCTCCTCATAAGCTAAGGACTCAGCACAGAGTGAGGGCTTTCTTTACATCACATGTCACATGATGCAGAGCTACAGTTCAGGAACGCTTTTATTAATGCTGTTCCAGACCAGGGTACACATCATTTATGTCTGAATAACCACACTGACTATTGCCTGCTGTAGCCTGAGGGCCTAACACTAAGTAGTAGTAGCAGGGCCACTGATTGGGCCCCATGGATATACAAGACTAAAATTATGCTTTGGTTATTCCCATTCTAAGAACCTCAGTTGTGTTACGCTTCTACCCAGGCAGTGTGAGAAATTTGAATATAGACATTATCAGACTGGTAAGTCTTTTTGGTCAGATCTGTCTGGCAGGCAGTATTAGAGCTGCTAATAACAATGTCTGAAATGTTAAAGGAATAAATATTGGAATTTTTCAAAAGCACTTTTTTTGTAGACAGGATCACCATATATAAATATATTTGTGCCAGGTCAGGTCAGTGCCTGACTAAATAGAGAAACAATGTGAATGATTATAGCTTCAGTGATTGAACTGTTAATAATAGTCAACAAGAGCTGGTCCTATATTTTTTTCCTGGAAGGTGGCCTTTAAAGGGCCAGAATACCTTAATTACATATACAATAATTAAATCCTCTCAGCAGGCCTTGCTGACAGGAAATGGGGCAATAAGTAAACCCCTTATTCCCAGGGGAGATTCTCAGATATCCTATTCTGTCAGTGGGTGAAGGGAATGGCACAGGTACCTCCTGGCTGGAAGGATGTTTTGTTTTTACATGAGTAACAGTAGGCTGGCACATGCCTTCCTGTGGGTTCCACTTCAGATACCTCTCTTCACTCCCCACCATGGGACTACAATAGTACTGTATACATGCAATAGCATGGTACTGCATTAGCACTTCTAATTGAATTGAGCTCAATGATTTTTACAATGACCACAAGTTCTCCAGTGGGAAATAAGAAAGAAGTTAATTAGAGCATGTTTCGCTGAGAAATGCTTAGTGAAGCAAGGATGTCAAATTCCAAGAACCACACTCTGAAAGATTTGGGATTGCAGACCAGAAATGGCATTTTAATGCAAAATATTGATTTTAATCAAGAACTCTGTGTTGAAGAGTGCACATTTGGTCAAATAACGATTAGGTAACATGCTGTGTATAAAAGCTATATATGGTAACTCATTTTATATCACAATGTGATAATGACCTGGCTGAACCTATGAATTTCTATTTTGTCTTGTAGTTAACAAGTTTGATAAAATAGAATTTGTACAAGGTTAACTAGACTGGGTCGTAATGTCATTGACCCAATGTTTACAGCCTGTTAAGTTTTCAGCTGTAACTGACATAGCTGTACATCATGGTAAAATATGTCTGGAATTTACTTTTTCGTGTGTAGAAATAAATACCTAAAATAAAAAGGTATAGAAACAAGCCAAGAGGATGAAAAGCCCCCCCTTAAGGAGCTTACAATCTAAGAGGTAGATAAATAATAGATGTATGACAAATCATTAATAAATAGAAATGAGTGAGCCATTCAAATGCATAGAGAGAGATAAGGGTTAGTTAGGAAACTGTAATTTAATTGTTATTGTTAGTTCTTTGGGCAGTCAACATCGTTGTTGCTATTTTTATTATTGTTTTTTTTTCTTTAATTTTATTTTGGGGTCACATCTATAGCAATCCATAGCATTTTTCATGGAGAATTATTTTTGGGTTTTCATCATTTATTTTAGGGGTATTTTGTTTTTATTTTATGTTGACATTTTTAAGTTTGTGGTTCTCAAAGAGCAGCATTCACTTTTTACTGACTATCTGTTCTTGAAGCTGCCATAATAACCTTGCAGTGAGGACTGCTCTTGCATAATGCAATATTAGTGCATTCGCTAATTGCCTGTGTGCACTACTAAGTGTCACTTCTACTCATACAGTGTACTAAAGAATAACATAGGCAAGCAAAGAACACTTTTCCAGGAGTTAATCATTTGTGAACAAGAAAGTGCTTCATAGTTTCAATGTTTAAACTTTTCTGAAAATAGTACTTAGGCTGGGTTCACACCTGGGCGTTTTTCAGCGCTGACCAAAGCGCTGAGAATCGCTCAGCTAGTGAAATCCCATACTTTCCTATGGGCATGGTTCCCACCTGGGCGTATTTCAGCTCGTGGAAACGCGCTGAAAAACGCCCTATGCCCAAACAAGTACAGGAGCTTCTTTGGAGTGCATTGTTATTCCGGAGTGTGGCTCGGGGTTAAGAAAGTGGTAACCCCGAGTCACACTCGAGAATACAGTGTAGGTCTTACCTTGTCCGCGATCCTTGCTGTGACCTCCGGCCGTTGTCGTCTTCCCTGGTTCCATTCCTTACAAGCGTCCGCGTTGCAGGGGGGTGGAACTGGAGGGAAGTTTGAAAGTTAAACTAAAAAACAGAAAAAAAGAGAAAATAAAGGGAAAAATTATGTTTTAAAAATCATACCGCCAGGTAGGCATAAAAACGCACGTTTCAGTGAACGAACAAACGTGCTAAAAAACTAGCTGAAACATTAGCTGAAAAAACGCGCCTATAGTACGCCCAGGTGTGAACCCAACCTAAAAGGAAGTCAGTGCCTTGAGAAATGCTGGAAATGTCATTGTTTCTTTCTAAAATGTTAGCTTCTTAGCAGTTCTTCTGCTCCTTTGACGTAACACCTTTATGACCCAGAATATAGCTAGCGAAGTTAGAGGTATGTTACTGCTCTGCATACATGTTGCTTGTCATTGACTGGAAAAGCACTAAAGACATTAATCAGCATAACAACCAGGCAACTAACATATTCAGAGGAAAAGGTCACCAAAAGCAATTAAAAAAAAAAAAAATAGGCACAGGTTTCCCTAAAGTATATAAGAATGGAAACCCAGGTGTTATTAAAAATGATATTCATTATTGATACACAAACATTTTTTTACTTATATAGTATTAAAAAGTGCTTTTCTACTTTGGTCTGTAAGCAGCCATGCTTAACTAAAACTGCCTAAAAATTGCATATTTTTTCTGCAAACTACAGCAACAGCTGAAGACAGCGTTTCCTAGAAACTTAATCCCCCTGCTCCTGCGAGTGGCTTACTGGTTTTCCCTGAAGTGTGCACTTGAGTCATTGCTGTCAGTGTCATTAGGGCTAGTGCTCTGGAAGTGTAATTTTGGTAAAATACTGCAGATCTTAAGTTTTCCAGGACTGCACCATTTCTTTTCACAGCACCCCATCTGATCACATAATTATGGCACATAAGAAGTAGTATAATCTTCATTTTAGCGAGTGAACAGGAATGTGCTCAGTATGAACAAAGAGGAGCAAGATCTGCAATAAGATTTAGAAATTTAGAAATTATTATATTACTAGGAACTCATACCAGGGTTTCCTATTAAACCAATCTGGCATAGTATCCTCATAGAAAAGTGCTTACAATTTTTTAAAACAATCACTTTCTTTTAAAGGCCTAGTCCACAAAAACTGATATTGTAATTTTTGGATAGAATGTTACATTTGCAGTCACTAAAATCCAGACATATACTGGTTAACACAGAGTGTTCCATCTGGATCAGTCGGAGGGTACTGTATGTGCTGAATATTCACATACATCCATGGTCACATTGACCTATATGATAGAGATTGCTTCTAGAGGGTGATCAGCCATATATTGCATATGCTCTTCTAATGATATTTATGAACACCTGTGGGGCAAGTCTGTGGACTACAATTTGTGTTTCAGCTATTTTTGAAAGATGTGAAAGATGCATCACTTCATACAGAATGTATGAAGTGATCATCTACTGTTATTTATCAGAGTCTCGTTAAAGCATTAGTTAAAAAAGAGAATTTTCAATGAAGAGGGGTTATTAATTGTGTAGATAAGCAGTCAATTCAGGTGCAATATCATATATGCATTAATTAATTTCTAGTGTGGTAGACCACCCAGGTGTTGGTGGATTTTATTTACAGATTTGAATAAAGGTATAGCTTTATGAAGTATCTTCCTCTTCATATACATTATGGGTCTAGATATAGGCCATTAAAGTCCCATATTGTAGTTTTGACCCTTTGATGTTTAAATATTTACCTTGTACCCAGAGGTTCCGTCCTATATTTTACAACATTCTGGGATTTAACAGTCAGTGTTTTTTTCTTTTTTGCTGTTTTGCTGTTTTGTAAAATGGGAAAGGGTTTGAATCCCAGGTTATTATTGCTATCTATCTTAGTGCCAAAGGAACAAGAAGTGAGCAGAATTCTCCCCAGTGGATCATGGATAGCAATAAAAAAAAAACTTGCCATTTATTTGTTCCATGTGTTAAAAGAAAACAGTGTAATCCTGTTATGCATTCAATATAGTACAACTAAAGACTGCAGTATGACAAACAAGTGCCCAATCCAGTTACCATGTGTTGCACAAGCCTCATAAAGTAATCTAAAAACTCCCCTTACTTCTCCTGAGTGACCCAAATCTTCTTCACATTTGTGTCTCAGACATTGCAGCTCACAGTGGGAGGCTTTCAGCTACAGAGGTAATGGTGCCAATCCAGAAAGCCATGGGCAGCACTAAAATTGATATTAATAAAACACGTGCACCTTGAAGTTTCGCTTGCAGTGAATGCATGATAAATGTCAGATTAACTGTTTTATAACTACGCCCCCAGTTGTCACCAGGTGCTGACTGAAAAGCTACTGGTTTATGAATCAGCAGTGACAGTGTTGATAGGCAGGCCTCATGTACCATTTTTTTTCATCCCACTGTACTGCAAGCAGGCACATTCTGTATGAGAATGGCAATTCTGCTCTGAATTCAGTAGCAGTGCAGTATTGTTGCCACAACATCACAGGAAACTTCAATAGGTGGACTTCACTGGCATACTCAATGTATTTATGTGACTTTGCAAGGGGAAGTGAAAGAAAACTTTAAGTGAAGTGCTGTTCTTATTTAAATAGGAAGCCATAATTCTACTTTAAAGACTGTTACCTGTATTTTGTATAGTAACAATGTGCATGGAATGTCAGTAATGTATGTATTTTTGGCTTAGTTTTTTCTTAATGGATAGAAATCTTTCAAGCAACCATAACTATCCTGTCTTAAACTGGACGACAAATTCTGCTATACTAATCAGCAAAACTCACAGATTTGTCAGCTGGTAATTAAATGCCATATGTTCACATTAACACGTAGGGAAGTTGCTAATTAATGCAGCCAATGTTTGATCCTTGGGTGAATATGTAAAATCACAGAAAGGAGTGCTAAAATATGTACAACTGAAAGAACTCTCCAGAATTAAAAAAAATGTAATTAAATGTATAATTTCCATTGCTAATAGACACATTCTAGACAACCCCACTTCCCCACCATGGAAAAAAAATCATACATTAGATTTGAGCGCAGCTTAGCCTCCTTAGATCAGCTAAAATGTGTATAATTGGACCCATTCTGAAAAGTACCTAAAAAATGGACAGTTTGTGTTGACAGATCAGCAACAAAGATATTCAAGTTTCAGATAGCAGTTGAGATTTGCTATGTGACTAGTGGCTATGAGTATCCAGGAAGGGCTGTTAATTACCACTAGGGGTTGTAAGACGTAACCAGTCATTAGGGTAGATTTATTAAAGGCAAATAAAAATGAGTAAATGTGGTGAAAATTTGCTATGCAAAGAATACCAGCCCACATGCAGGAAACAGTATATTTTCTTGTACATGAATGGATGATGGAAGTGAGCAGAGCTTCATCTCATCTACTAAGCTAAGGCAAAATGCCCCTGCAAAATGAAAATTCTCTTACAAAGTGAACAGCCTCTTTGCCGTTAGTAAATCAACCCTGTTGATTAAAGCTGCATCACTTCATTGTGAGTTTTTTCATGCTGTGCATGAATATCCTGTGTTAAGTAAACATACACCTAAAACCTTGCCCTTAAATCACTTATTTAGCTGCAAATACTTGGAAAATGGTCGTATCTCAGTAACACAGGTTTACAATGATTTTAGCCCAGTGTATTTAGTGATTTTCTTGTTCAATTTAAATATTGTCATTTTTTTGTGTCCAGCTAGTGAAAACTTTGTCTAACATTTGGAGAACATATCAAGTTACATTTGATCAGTGGCGGAACTACCGCCGGTGCAGGCGGTGCGGGCGCCCGGGGCCTCAGACCGTTATCCAGCGCGCGGCGGGCCCCTGGTCTCTCCGCCGGGAGTGTCGGAT
>NW_017306396.1:2127794-2164887 GCF_000935625.1 Nanorana parkeri | reverse complement strand
GGGGGGGGGGGAATCTTGCACCAGGGCCCTTTGTTCCTTAGCTCCGCCACTGCATGTGATCATTTTTAAAGTAAACCTATATTTAAAAAAAGTTTGGCAGAATTTAATGTGACAAAGCAATCAGTAACATGTAATATATAATTCCTCATTAGATGCAGCAAGCCACAAACGTCCTCATATGTGACTGCGCCTAGGTGCACTCAGTTATCATGCCAATTCCAGCTTCTAATTATTGGATTACATTAATGGTGTCATCAAGGGGTGGGGGTCTACAAACAAGAAGAGGTGTTACACAAAGACATTATGCAAAGCCTGACAAGTGATTGTAAGTGCAATATTATTCACAACTGACTTGCCTCTCACACTGTTGAAAGAAAAAAAAGAATAAGGTTGCCTGAGTCTATGCCCCTCTAAAGTAATCAGTTCTAAAATACTGATTCTACAATGTGTATTTCTGTTCAACTGTAAATTTCTCAAGCTATTTAATTCCAAAATGTTTTGAATTTTTAGGAATACTGTATGTAATGATGAGCAGGATCTGATTGTTGAGCCTCATTATTTGTTATAGTATACCATAAAGTGTGTGAAAAAGTGTTTAAAAAGCAAAGAAAAGCAACAGTAAAAAATGCTCAAGTGCATTTACTTATACATTCTGAAAATAGTACAAATTGGTAGTACCATTAACGCTTACCTAGTGCATGTGACATGCTAGCTAAATCTTCAAGAGATCTATGAGTTCCTGAGAATTCCTTAAGATTGCCAAAGCTGTTTAAGTGATGGAATATTTTTTCATTCTGTCATTAGCCACCACAGTCAGATGCTCCATTACTATAATAGAATACAATCCTGTAATCCATTCAACTAGAGATGGTATACATTGGGGTTCACCGATAGCAAAGTAAAATTGCTCTGGCTGCAGAGAGAAAAAGACAAAAGGCAAGACAAATAGAAGGGTGGTTTGGATAGTATTTGGTATTTGCAAACCTGTTACCTTGTGATATGTAGAGAGGATGAAGTTCCACAACCTCTAGAATCGAGGGCATACCCACCAAATGTGTGTCGTGGTTCCTTTCGCCCCACATGGTGAGGCATCTATACAATCTAATTATCATTTTCAAGTTTTTCTCTTGGGCTTTGCTGGCAACAGACAGGCAGTGGGCAAGTGTGAATGCTTTTTCCTCATCCCTCAAGGTCAATGGATGACGTAGACAGCTCTCAATCATGTCTATGCATATTGAGGTAAAGTGGTGTGAAATATCTGAAGAAGATTATATGGTTGAGATACAGCATAGGTAAGGGAGAAGTTTTGTTGCAGAAGATTGTCAAAGAAGGTTGACTTAAATGGAAGTAGTGAGGGAGTGACAGCAAGAAAGATTTGATATGTTGATGAGCGATCCATTTGGACATCATGTGTGGGGGTCCTATTTGGACTGGGGGCAATGAAAATAATTCCCCTCTATTTAGAACTTGCTCTATTCTTCTCTTTGAGGTTGTATTCCTGATGCTCAAGGTGAAGCAGTGTACGGTGACGGCCTGGGGGGAAGGTGAGGTTGTCAAAAAAGAGGTGTCATCAGTCCTAAATATGAAAAATATATAGAGTATACCCTAGGCCATCCAAGGTCCTGGAAAACGACCGCATGAGTGGAGGGAGAGAAGAAGAGAAAGAGCTTCGACCATCAATGTTTTCAGATTAAAGATAATTGAGTGAAATGTGATGTGATGTTACTTGATCACTAAAAATTCTTCAGTGTGAAAAAACGCTTACTGCACAGGTTTGCTAAAACACAAAAAATGTATGCACACACAATACAAAAACAATTGTATTGCTTCCTTTTACATTATAGCATACATCTTGATATGTTACAAGGGTCGATTGTTAGGATTCTTGATCTGTCTAAAAGAAACTTGCAGATGCATTCAAAGGGGGATGCTGATGAACAGCAAAAAGCTAGATTGTAACCATGTACATATTATATTCATTTAACTGATTTTGTTATAACAATTTTTTTGTTGGCATCTGAGGGAGCTGGCCTTTTTAATGAAGAAAAAAAGAAAAGGTCTTTCAGCAAATAAAAAAACACAAAAATGGAAATACAACAGCTCTGCTAAAATAATTTGCACAATAATAAAAATAAATATGTGTGCTGTAAAAGTCTCGCGGGGGAAAATTTTGACTTCATAGCAGTACTTCAAAACTAGCTCTGACAGCCTGCTCATTAACAATGAATTGAATTTGCATGCCATTTAGAGAATGGAAGGAATAAAATCATAAAAGGAAATTCAGATGACTGAATAAGATTCCAGTTAGCCTTAACTGTGCATAAATCAGGAGCTACCCATTCAGTATTAAATTATAAGTACATGAAAATATTATCACTGTTTCACTAAACAGACAGTAGGTACTTTTGGTGGGGGTCTGCTATCAATGCTCTGCTGTGGTGGCCTAGATTCTTCTACATGCTATCACCATAGTGAAAAAGAGACTACTGGTAGCACAAGAGTATCTGTTTTATCTCCAACCAGTTCATGATCATTTCCAATCAAACAATAAGTTCTTAGAACACAACGTGCACTTCCCATATGCAGCATTTTTTAACGGAGGATGTTTAATCACCTTAGCAATATGATCATTCAGGATAAGTCAGAGAGAGCAAAAAGAAGATATCATACCACTCTAACACTCTTTTGGTAGATTGACAGCAGTATGCTAAAGCTTCCAACATTACTAAGACCTATATTTGGAAGATTTTAGTTAATTTTTTACAAATTGTGATGTCTTTATTTTGAAATCTTTGGAAATTAATTGCATTAATGTTCTGAGTCCATACACACAAAATAGCTGCCATTGTTATTATAAACTATTAACAGTTTTGTGGTCTTGGCCCCCTATATACAGAGGTTAGTTCACAGTGAACAGGAAAAGCAATGAGGTTTCATATAAAACACACAGAAGTGGTTTGTATACGGACATGACAGCTGGCTGGGTCATTATATTAAATATCTAATATAATATATTAATTATCTCAGGGTCTATGATGATGTCTTCTTCTGATGAATACACTCTTGAGTTCTTAAGACTATGCACCCATTACCACCATTTCAAGAACATGCTATATAAGTTATTTTTGTTTAATTTAAATATTTTTATTGTATGGAAAACACAACAAAAGGCATGGGAATTTTTGAAGGTGGGTGGTAACCTTCAAAATCTGTAGGTCTAGCTTATGGCATTCCCAATAGATTTTAAAAAAAAAGCCAGACTTGGCACACCAGACATAGGGGTCTATTCACGAAGCTGCCGAAGGATCTAGCCGTAGCTTCGGCCCCAGGACCCTTCGGCTAGCTTCGGCCCCAGGACCCCTTCGGTTCAATAGAACCGAAGGGGTGCTGTATGGGCTATTCACTATAGCCCGTACAGCTCCCGAAGTGGGCCCGGTGGCTCAGTCGAGCCGAAGGCATATGCGTGGGCTCGACTGAGCCGAGGTGACAGCCTGCTTCTGACAGCTGGGCGGAGCCAGCCGTAATCTTACGGCTGGCTCCGGCCACTTGCAGAGAGATCAGCGTCCCTGGTTACCTGCTAACCAGGGATACTGATCTCCAAACAGCTAACCCTCCCTGGCGCCCCGGGATTCTCCTGCTCCCGGCCGCCAAGAAGAGAAACAGTGCTGTGTCTTTTTTTTCTATATTCTGACACGTAGCAATGTCAGAATAAAAAAAAAAAAACAACTTAGCGGCATACCCATAATTGTATAACCCATTTGTTTATTTTTAATTCCAAAGTGCATTACTTTGCATTTATCGACATTAAACCTCATCTGCCACATTAATGCCCACTCCCCTATTTTATCCGGGTCCTCCTGTAAAGTTATAATGTCTAAGTCCGTATCTATTACCCTCCCAATTTTGGTGTCATCCGCAAACACGGAAATATCGCTGTTAACACCCTCCCCGATTTCCATTTTATAACTGACCATGGTATGGTCAGTAGTGGGAAATTCGCATATAAGAGTACAATCAAAAATCAATCATGTATGTTTAATCAAAAAAGAAAAGGCATGGATACAAGTGATTTCTTATGATTCTGTCAATTAGCCTGGGACTGTGTTTGGAACAAATAATACCTCTTGTCACCAGATGCACCATTATAGTCCTTAAGAATGCAGTTTGATAGTTCTTGCATAGATACACGTGATATGATGTGTGGAAATCTTTTCATGTTTAGTCCATTCACATTACACAATACACTTCACTGCAAATTAAGCCTGTGATTTTTTTAATAAAGTTTGGCAAGTAAAGAAAAAGGAATTGTGGTTGATACATTTGATCCAGACCATTAGCCAAGAAAAATTATGCCAGTTTAAACCTCAAAGGAGTTTCTGACAACTGAAAAAGTACTGAAGTTTCAGGCTACAAACTGGATCCATCCTATTAACACAATTGTAATTTGTCATTTGTGTAGATAGTTCATGCAGTTCAAGCACAATGACAAGCACGTAAAAGCGCTGAATTTGTATCCCACAGTTTAGTTTCAGACAGAAACCTAATGATGCAATCACTGTAAGAAATCAAGCAGCCTTGTATACCCATAAGCTTTTGGGCATGTAGCAAATTGTTACTACAATGAGCTCCTGGAACTAATGCCAGTAGAGAGCAGAGCAGGGGAAACAGCTATTTATTTTTTAATAATAAACAAAGAGTTTTAAACCAGTGTTTCCTTACTGATAGTTAAAATGATGCATTAGCAACAAGTAACATAGAAAACCAATGCAGGAGTCTATGTTGTGAACAGCCATTGACAATCTACTTCTCCCCTGATACCTTTAATAACTCAGTAATACAAAATGTTGGTCCTGTTCTATCCTGTGGTCTCAAGAAACACACACAATTCAGCAGTGAATAGTAAAGTATAAACTATTTACAGTATCTGTGTTTGCTTAGTATTCTATGAGCTGTGGGGAATAAAAAGTTGCCCTATAGCAGGAAATCAAACTTCTTTCACGTAGCATGCTGCTGTGACCTTACACACATTGCAGCTTAATGTACTGTTGAATTATTCTCAACTCCCTACCTAGATTATTAGTTTATATTATTATTGATTATTATATCACCTAAGCCTAATAGCATACCTCCAAACCGTCCCTCATTTGGAGGGACGGGTCCTTTTTTTAGAACCAAATCCCTAATTCCTTCTTTCTGTCCTGGTTAACCCTCTTTTTGGTCTGATTTATAGACCCCTATTAAAAAGGAGCTTTTTATGTACTCAATTTGTTATACTATACTAAAAACTTCCATCTAACCTTTTTAAAAGCCAGTATATGAAATGTAGTTCTGAAAAGAGCACTTGTGGTTTAAGCATCATTTTGCATATTAACTATTCATGGCCATGTAATTGGGGGCATGGCAAAAGTGTGATCTTCTTTTCCAGCTTAGGAACTGGGGAGTATATTTGTATATTGCAATATGTGTGATTGTCTCAGTAATATACACTACAGTGATATCATCAAAAGAACCAATCTGTGTCAGCTAGTATTAGATAGTGCTAGTTAATACTGGGCTAATAAGATCACTCAAAATATATAAATAAACTCTAGTTCATAACTCTACAATGAAAGTTACCAAGTTACCTTCTTTAAAACGAATATGTCTCCTAATCGCTAGGCATGGGTTTATGGAATGATCTTAAAGTGACATTAAAGTCACATTGTTTCCCGATCCCCCCCCCCATGCTGCTTTAAAGACTTACCTTAAATGACACCTCTTGATCTGATCATCTTATTCTTTCCTGTAGTTTTCAGGAGCCCCTCTAGCGCTGGAGCCTCTGATCCAGCGCTGACTGTTGTGTCTTCTGTCTCCCACGGTGTCTGTCCATGTGCACGCTGTCGGGCTGTGTGCATTCACTTACACTGTGCCTCTTCTCTTCTCCCGGTCGAAGATCTCTACTATGCATGCGCCCGCCCCATCATGCTGCTCGGTCGCTTGAGAATCTTCAGATCTTCGGACGGGAGCGATCGGCGGAGACAGAGGTAAGTAAATCCCTTTTTTGTATATTTCTTTTATGTTTTCGCAATTATCTACTGCTACCGAGCAGTAGATATATGCAAAAAAAAAGAGTTTACTTATGCTTTAAAGAGTTAACAACAAGGTTTTAACTATAGTTTGCAAGCAGCAGCTCTCTCTTTATTCATTATTTGTACTCGTCATTTAAAGCATTCAATACAAATAAATTACAATACCACTTACGTATGCTGTGCACATATTTGTTTCATACAAAAAGTTTACATTTTCTATGCAGTGATCATAGTATTTGTTTCTGCTTCCAAACATGTGGCCCATTGGCTCCTATTGTGGGGTCCCTACAGACATTAGTGTTTTCCTTTATATTCAGGGTTATTCACAAAAGGAGGAGTTTGGAGAAGGCAGGAGAAGCGAACAATCTAGGACAACATAGCTGAACTGGAAAGTGAGCTAAATTGGAGAATTTTTTCAAATCAGCTATTTTGGCTTAGAGTGTTCACTTCTCCTGCCTTCTCCAAACTCTTCACCCTTTTGTGAATAACCCTGATAGGCTTTTCCTCGGGCCAGTAAAGAAAAAATATATTCTAGATCGGGTTTGTGTAGTAAAGCGGCTTGGTATTTTTTTCACACTGTACCTTTTTTTCTGTGCTGTCCACCTCTTTCCTATTTTTATGTGTTTTATTTGCCTCAAATCTTTTATAGTTGATCTTGCTGAGAGTAATATAAAATGTGGCACATGTAATTTTTAAGGAAGCAAAAATGTGGAAGCATTGATTTGTAAAGAGGCAGTAATACCAGTGATCTCTAGCAGTCTCATGTACTGTTTCTACAGATGAATCAAGCATGTCCCATAGCCCCCAAAAATTTGATAGCATGTTCGCAGTCTCTAACCATCCCCTACAGCAGTGGTCCCCAACCCCTGGGCCACAGACCGGTATCGGTCCGTGGATCAAATGGTACCGGGCCGCCCAAGGAACGTGTGCGACTTTCCATGGACGAGAGGTTTAAGGCCGTCACACACTGCAGGCGAAGCAGCGCGCCGCACAGGCGAGCGGCGACTCGCGGTCCTTCGCCTGCAGTGTGTCTAGTGAGTTCCGATCCCCCGTTCTGCCCGGTGACAGCGTGCACAGCGGTATTTTTTGGTGTAACTGTATTTTATTTTGAAGGCATGTTTCAATACAATTAAATTAAAATTATTAAATCAAAACAATCTAAAATATAAACAATCAACGTCCCCCCCCCCTCAGAGGGCCGCGGTAAAATTATCAAACGTTGACTGGTCCGCGGCGATAAAAAGGTTGGGGAGCACTGCCCTAAAGTCTCGAAACATCTCTTGTGACATGATGTCGTCTTCAACCATCTCCTGTTGCATGTCTTACATTCACTGAAAATGATGTGCTGTATTCGTTGATGTCTAGGGCCTGGCTTACACGAAAGGATAGGAGAAGCAGCTCTAGCCTGAGCAATGTCTCTAATGGCCACTACACAAATATACCCTGTAGTTCTGGCTGCTTGTTGCTATTGTAGCAGAATTGCTATTCACTCCAAGGACATCAAACACTAAATTAACTAAATTTCAATTGTACCCAAAATGCACCTTGCAGTATTTCTCTTAACCAATTCCATACATTCCATGTTTATTTGCCTTAGAAGCAGGAGAATATTCCTTTGCTGGCAGTTTTATTTGCAACACATTAAACCTTATTTATAAAACTGTCTAAAAAGCTGACACAGACATATATATATATTGTGCCATTCAGTTTCTTACTTCCCATCTCTAATACAGGAAAAAGGAAAGGAAAAATATGCTATCTGTGACTATTCTTTACTCGATTTCCTCAATAGTAATCGGTGGACTTAAGATTGTCAGTAAGGGTTTAATATCATGCTTTGAAGCAATTTAAAGGAACCTGCACTGTGAAAAACATATAGGATGCCATTGTTGATCTTCTGAAGCTGCTTTTATTCTTGCTGTCGTTTCAATCCCTTGGTTTCAGATACTCACAAACAAGTGAAGGCAGTATAGGCCAAATCTACATACTCATTTTAGTAGGTGACTGAATCCATTGGATCAGGATGACAGCTATGCACCTAGTATTTTTAGGAGTGGTCAGCAATGGCAGCATATTTCTCTCAAAACAGGTTTCCTTTCCTGTACCTGTTACACTTAGCCCTTGTTAGGTGCGAGCAAGCTATAATTGTTCCTGCTCTTGATGATATGCACCTTTACGTTTACAGCCTGATTTATATGACAACGGTCATCTTTAACATATGAGCAAAGACTTATCATACATTGAACAATATTATTTTAGGTTACATCTTAAATAGTGTTAGTGGACAGGAAATGGTAACACATGAGTGCTAGCATTTGAGCTTGAAAAATAACAATGTAACCCATAATTCGCTTTATGTGCAGGTAGCCATGTGCTATACTTTCATGTTCCTCACATAATTCCACCTAAGAATGGTTGCACAAATGCCTCAGCTGTATACTTTGGTTCTGAAAAATGCTGCAATTATAGTGGCTATTAATATCTTGGCTATAACCTCCTGTGACTCTGGGAACAAAGCTTGTTCTGTGGTACCAGATAGAGTGTATCATAAGGTCATATTTGATATGTGTCTAAAGTTTCAAAGTATGTGTAACTCCATTCCTGAGATTGCTATGAAAGTATTCACAATTATCCATGATGTTCTTCCTTCCAGCTAAATTGGGATCCTAACAAAGACAGAATGATAGCTGCTGCTGCCAGCAGGCACTACTGCTAAAGAGAATGGCTGCAATTAAAACGAAAAAGCTTTTCCTTTGGTCATAGGAGAAAACAGTAAATCTTTGCTAAATCAATGAGCATTTCCAGGGGCTTTTCTACAGTGATAACAATACGCAGAAAATATTTCGATATGAAATGCAGAGTCCAAATGGTAAAAATGCCTCACTCTGAGGTAGAAAACCACAGAGCAAGCATTTATGTAATGAGTATACACTGTCATGGTTATATCATTTCTTTCTCAGCATACTTATCTTAGTAACTACAGATAAAGGCTTTGGTCACAGCTGAGGTGAAATACTACTTACTGGTTTGCGTTTTACTGAATAAAGCTGGTAATACACAGAAAAGATCCTTTGAAATCATTTTTTATTTTTGTGACAACCTCTCAGGGAACCAGTAACAACAGAGTCTATATGAGTATGTGCAGAATTATAACAAGTGTGTTGTTTTGTTTTTATATAATTATGTATGTTTTTATATGCCCCCTTATTTAGCTTTACCACTCTAGCTGTGGTGAAATGGTTAGTGGCTGGAATGCACTGGATTGCATAATGAAAGTCTCCTGCGTTCTGGGGCGGGAGGGGAAGTGGCGGTGCCATTCAAGTCAATGGCATTGCAGCCACGCCTCCTGCCTGCAGTGCAATCGCCTGCACCAGAACACGTGGCAAAGAAATGCCTACAATGCAAGCACTGTTTTCTATGGTTGCACCACACGGGTAGTGAGGCGTGGCTGTGGTGCCATTACCTTGAATGCACCACCACGCCAGCTCCCGCCCCAGTGAGCAGGCAGGCTTGCTCTATGTGATCCAGTGCATTCCACCCACTAACCGTGCTGGAATGCACTGGACCTGGTGTGAACAAGCCCTAAAAGGGATATGCCTCCACTTTTTGAGAGATTTCTACTCACTTTTTGTTGTGACTGCAAAACAGTCAAGTTAAGGGAAATCTGCCTAGCGGAGCACTGACAGCAAATAAAGCCTGAGAAAAGTTCTAACCTTATTGCTTGCTTCATTTTTGCAGGTAATTGCATGAAAATACTTTCTTACATAGCCTTATCATTCAAATTTGAATACACAAAAAATTGCACAAATATAACTACGCCCATATTTTAATGGCTACAAATCAGTCAGCTAGATTAGAGGACTCTTTGCCCTCCCCTGTATGCATTGATTCATGTCCTTAAATATCTAGATGAAGCAGGATTTTTGAATGAACGCCTAATTATAAGGTATTTTATTAAAGTTGTTGTTTGACTTTATTTACTAATATACAACTTGTCCCAGGTTTACAAAAAGCAACTTTTCTTTCTTAGTCTGAAATGAATGCATTGGGAAGAACAGCAGCTTTTTATCATGCTGTGAGCTGTAGTAGCATCACAGCAAAAAAAATAAAAAAGGAAGAAAGAAAATAAATGCGAAATAAAGAGTAAGCATTTGCCTTCCTGGGACCTGTGTAAAGCACAAAGCAAGGCTCACATGATCGCAGCTGGTTTTGATGTGGTAATGAAGCATTGATCACAGGAATAAAAAGATGAAATGGCCTTTGCTCATTCATTATTTTTTTCTTCTAGCCGTGGAAGACAGAAAATTGTTCATAGGCATGGTTTCGAAGAAGTGTAACGAGAACGATATCAGGGTGATGTTTTCTCCATTTGGTCAAATAGAAGAATGCAGAATCCTACGGGGACCTGACGGACTGAGTCGAGGTGAGTGTGCCATCTGTAAAGAACCTATGCTTAATAGTTAATTGGAGCAGTATGTCACAGACAGCAGATGGGATGTGCCAGAGGTCACTCATGATGGCTTCCCATGCAATGTAGTTACCCACGTGTACTTTCCACAAAGATGGAAAGAAGTAATCACTTTTATTTGTAAAGTCAAAGGGGGTCTCTATGGGAAGCATGACTTGGTGAGTTATCTATTACAATGCAACATGGATACAATAAAGCAATGTATCTTCAGTCACTTGCTTGCAAAGTGATCGCAGCTCTTTAAAGGATTTTTTTTCAAAAGTAACATTTATGACGGCAATGCTGACAGCATTACCAGCATATACCATTTTCACAGGACAGTTTAATTCATTGCCTTCAAAACATTCTGGGATATGTAGGCTTTGATTTCAGCTTCCAGACGCTTTCTGGCTTAACCCTTGTCATCTAGGACTATCCGAGAGCTATAAATGTGAATATTGTTAACATCAGTGTAAACAGAGATTTTAGCCACCAATCTCAGCTTTTTCCTAAAAACATATAAAACATAGTTTTTTAAGTAGGGAGGAAGGTATTCTGCAGGGTTTTTTTTATAAATCAAGTGTTTTAATGTATCATAAGACCTTGTTAGTGATATTCTCAAAGCCTTTTAGGTAGCTGGGGATTAGTAAGCTACTATTTCTTATTCCTATTAAATAAAAAGAACAAGCAATGCAAAGATCAATGCATCTATTTTCTGTTTTTTGGTGTGGTAAATATACCTTTTGAAGGTGTTCAATAAGTGCAAAACAAAAATATGTTTATACTACTAGAAATCTTGTGAGTTGAACCTCTACTCTCTGTCTGTTACATTGCTTTCAGTTACATTGTTCCCAGCTCTCTCTGTTCAGTACAAAATACTCCCCCATTGTGTTTTTAAGAAGAGAAGAGATGTGTTTTGCAGTTCTGTCCTAAGGTGACAATGCTGCCCCTTCATAGATGAGTACAATGAGTGTACTTTGTCACCCTAGGTCAGGCAGTGTGTTACTAGCAGGATCACCATGTGAATGTAATGTAGCAACCTTATCTAAAAACTAATTAGCTGCAATTTATTAAAATGTCATTTTTTAGGTTTCAATATGCTTTAAATGCATGCATATTTTACATATAGTTTGTATTACTTTAGAATTACTTTAGAATTTCACAGTAATGTTTTTATATCCAGCTTTGTAGCATCCCTGAAGCACAGCCTTCTCTGCTGAAAACTATACATTATTATTCTCGTGCTAAAGTGCAATATAACTATTACATTTTTAAAGGATTTAAAGGTGAATCTAAAATCATTTGAAGCCTTTAAATCTGAATCTAAGTTGAAATACCAGCTATAATGTCATGCACAATACAGGCCCCTTATTTCTTATAAAATTACTCTTAAAGCATATTTTTAAAGCAGTTAATGTGACTTTCAGAAAAATAAAAAATTACTAGTGGTGAAACAATCACATGTGTGTAAAAGATTCAGCTGCAGTGAATGTCAGAGTTTTGATAAATATTTATATATACAGTATACATTAAATAATTATATATATAGATATATATATATCTATATATCTATAGATATATATATATATCCCTAAGTGTGCTTCCAGTGATGGCCATCCTTCCTGCCTCCTGCTGAATATGTTTGGCTCACACTTCACACATTTCTTTTTATACCATTGAAGTGTTAGCTCCCAACCTTTCCTTAGTCAGTCACCCCTTCCATTTTTGTCAACTAAGCCACTAACTTTACGGCATAGAACTGTAAAAAAGTTGCAGTGTATTACCAAAAAAGAGTGTAGTTGTCATACAAGATCCATATATTCATTTGCCCATATCACCACCTTTTCTACTGCCCACCTCATCATTAAGGCTGGGTTCACACCTGGGCGTACGGAATATGCGTGTTTGCTGCACGTTTTTACAGCGATTTGCGGTAAACAAACGTGACAAACGCGCGTTTTCGAGGGTTATCCGGCTGTATCCTAATGGATACGCACGGCAAATACGCCCCAAAGAAGCTCCTGTACTTCTTTGGGCGTAGGGCGTTTTTCTGCGCGTTCCTACGTGCTGTAAAACGTCCAGGTGGGAACCATGCCCATAGGCAATTATTGGTTCTCACATGTTGAGCGTTTTACAGCACGTAGGACGTGCTGTAAAACGCCCAGGTGTGAACCAGGCCTAAAGATCATTTTGCACCAAGAGCATTCTTGTGCACCACCCACTCTCATATCCACTGGCCACCTCCTGCTTCTACACCTCCTGACCTATGCCCACCTGTTGACCTATGCTCACTGCACACCATCTACTTTTTACCTCCCGATTTTCCTATATTTCCTACCCTCCACTTAGCTGGTCCTACTTCAGCTACTGCCCAACTGTCACATTCAAGCCTTTTTTTTCCTGAGCTCACCTGCTGCTGTCACACCCCTCTTCCCTCTCCTCATTTGGTGCAGCCTTCCCCCACCCCCCATCCTCACACATACACAGACACACATGCACAGAGCTCATTTTACCACAGTAGCAAGTTTTTACCATTGGTTGACCTGTGGACAAGTCTGGGTGTCAAGCATCTGCTCAAAGCAAAGCTTACTCCACTCACTTCCAATATTGCCTGCCCTTGCCATAGCTACCACCCAATCTAATTCCAACCAATTATACAAAAAATTACCTTGTTTGTTCACAGTTGCTCTCCACCACAACTGTCAACAAATCCATGTCATGACTGGAAACAAACACCTAGAGGATTACAACTCTACTAGATAGATAAACAATTTTGTCCTGGAAGTGAAAACACATCTCCTGTGACATCACAGCACACAGCCATAATTACAGCACCGCACACAGCCAGAAAGTTTCAGAAACACTAGCCACCACCACTTATTTTACAAAAAACTTTAACTGGGTAAACTTTGAAACTATAAAATATTTCCATGTCTTGACATGGATTATATTGGTCTTCACTCCTTAGGAATGGACCATAGGCTAGTCCAGGCTGGCTGCCAGGGTAATCTCATTCCTGATTAGTTCCTTCAGCCCAATGTTTCTTGGAGGTAGAAGCCTGACTGAGAGACACAATACTGGTGAAAACAGAAGTTGTTTCTTGGACAAATGTAATCACAAGGTTTTATATGGCGCCAACAGTTTGCACAGCGCTTTACAATATAAGGAAGACATTACAATCACAAGACAAGATGGTAAGGAGGACCTTTCCCATGACAGCTTACAATCTAAAAGGGAGGGGGCAAGTGATACATGAGGAGATAGCTGTGTGGGGATGAATTGTTTGAGAACGTGAAGGTTCAGTGGTTAGGTTGAGGTGGGATAGGCTTCCCTGAAGAGATGAGTCTTAAGGGATGGCCTGAAGGCAGTCGGAGTGGGAGATAGTCGGACAGGTTGGGGTAGACGGTTCCATAGGATGGGAGAGACTCTCGAGAAGTCCTAAAGACGAGTTTTAGGAGGAATTGACAAGGGAGCTGGAAAGCAGGAGGTTTTAGGAGGAGGAGAGGGGATGGTTAGGGTGATATTTTGAGACAAGATTTGAGATATATCTAGGGGCAGCGTTGTGGATGGCTTTGTAAGTGATTGTTAATATTTAGAATGTTATACTTTAGGCGAGTGGAAGCCAGTGTAGGGATTGATAGAGGGGGGTTGCAGACACTGAGCAGTTGGTCAGGTGGATGAGTCTAGCAGCTGCATTCATGATAGACTGAAGGGGGGATAGCCTGTGTAGTGGAAGGCCAATGAGGAGGGAGTTGCAATACTCATGACGGGAGATAACAAGGGAGTGGATGAGTAATTTAGTGGTTTCATTGGTGAGGAAGGGGCGTATTTTGGAGATGTTATGAAGGTGAAGGGGGCAGGATTTGGACAGTGATTGGATGTGGGGAGGAAAGGTGAGGTCCAAGTCAAGGATGTCACCTAGGACCTTGGCATGAGGGGAGGGATGGATGGTTGTGTTATCGATCTCAAGGGAAATGTTGGGGGAAGGTGCACGGGCAGGAGGAAATATCAAGAGCTCAGTTTTTGAAAGATTGAGTTTTAATAAGTGTTGTGACATCCAGACGTATATGTCAGATAGTAGATTAGTGACACGAGAGGACACAGAGGGGGTGAGTTGTAGAGTGGAAAGATATATTTGAATGTCATCGGCATAGAGATGGTATTGGTAGCCATGTGAGGTTATTAACTGAAAAATGGAGGAAGTGTAGATGGAGAAGAGGAGGGATCCAAGGACAGAGCATTGGGGGACCCCTACAGAAAGAGGAAGAGGAGGGGAGGAGTTAGAGTTGTAGGTGACACTAAAGGAGGGCTTAGCTAGGTAGGAGGAGAACCATGAGAGAGAGAAGAATCTTGTAGGCCAAATGAGTAGAGTTTTTTGAGGAGCAGCGGGTGGTCAACAGTGTCAAAAGCAGCAGAAAGGTCTAATAGCAAGAGTAAGGAGTAGCGGACATTGTTTTTAGCAGTTAGTAGGTCATTGGTGAGTTTTAGGAAAGCAGTTTCAGTGGAGTGTATGGGGCGAAAGCCGGACTGTAAGGGGTCCAAAAGGTTGTTATTAGTGAGGTGGCGACTCAGACGGTTGTAGATAAGGCGTTCTAGTAGTTTAGAGGTGAATGGGAGTAAGGAGATAGGTCTGAGGTTATTGAGGTTGGTAGTGTCCATTTAGAGGGGAAGGAAAGATGCCTGTAGAGAGTGAAAGATTGAAAATGTGAGTAAGAGAGTGTAGGATAGAGCAAGAGGGTGCCCGAAATAGTGTTGAGGGAACAGGGTCTAAGGGGCAAGTGGTGAGGTGGGTGTCAGAGAGAAGCTTTGTAACCTCCTCTGTGGTGACAGGGTTAAAAGAGGAAAGTAGCAAGAATACCCCCCTCCTCCCCCCCACACACACACACACACACACACACACAAACACTTCCCATTAGTCCCATTTCTATTATCTGTAAATACAAAAGTAACTGTGGGGGCTTTCTTCTCAACAGTAGTAAGCTATAAATGACACAGTTGCCCAGGTAGAAATGGAGACAGCTCTGGTGTAGAGAAAGGTTTAATTTTGTTACTGACCATGGCTTATGTCTTCATGGAAAGCCATCAAACTATAAGTGTTTGCTGAACTCCTCTGGAATCTTCCTGCCTCAGGCATTCATCAATATCAACTGTGGTACACAAGCTGTACAATTATGCTTTCCTATCATATTGTTTATTATAATCTACAAATGCCAGAGGCATACAAGGATACCTGTAAGTTCTGTCAAGCACTGTAATCATAACAGTTTATAGCCAAAGCATAGCTCCAACTACAGAGGCTTTAGCTTTACACTTGAGCATCACATTTAATAAATTAGAAGCATGTGGATTGTCTAACATATGAAAACAAGCTATAAAGTATCTTAGAACAGTAAATCATTTTAAATTGGAAAATCCTTTCTATTTATTGAGCATTTTTCATTTAAATGTATGCTACATTATATTAAAGAAAAGGGGACAACCTTAAGGACATAAACAGCTGCATGTTTTCACTTGTGAATCATTTGTGGTCAGTCAAGGTTTTCTGTTTTGTTTATGAGTACATGGTTTATGCATTTACCAACAATATTCAAAGTATACAGTTGATTGCGGTTTTCCTGCAAATTGTGAAATGTCTGAAGATTTTTGTCAAAGCTTTTGATTGGAGGCAATGTAAGACATAAGAGATGAGGCCTGCTGGAAATGGCTTTTCAATGCGGCAACAACTGATTATTGCCCACAATAAAGTGTAATGCAAAGAAAGACATGACATGTTCCTATATATTTCTTGGATTCTGTTCCACATATATTTAGTCTAATGTAAATTGCCATGGCCTGACCATGGTATACTGCAAAAAAAGAACAATACCAGCTAAATTGATTGTGATCCTTAGCTCTGTTCTAAAGCTTGTTTAGCACAATCCCTCTCAGAGAAGATCATGTTGACTGTACATGGTGATACCTTTAATTGGACCGACTAATAGTTTAAAGATGAAGAACAGAGCTTTCAAATCCCCATAGACTTCTCCTTTCATTTGTGGATTACACAGATAAAATGAAAACAATATGGACAAATTTTTCATTTTCCCTTGAGAGGATCAGTTCCAGGCACATTGAGCAATTTGTTGGAATGTAGGATGACTTGAATCTAAGGAACAACAAGAAAAAAAAAGAAAAATATTAATTTCAATTAAATCTACATTGTGCAAGTGCACTGTGAATGAGTGTTAAGTGTTTCTTTGTAGAAACATAAATCTATATTTATTGTTCTGTATCTGAAAACAATTACCAAAACATATTTAATATTCATTATTAATTAGCAACCATTAATTAATAACTCACATATAAACATCAGCCTTACTTGAATTTTTTTTAAATATGTGAAATGATGCATTAACTTTAAATTAGCATTTGAAAGGATTGTATGACAAATGTAAGCTTACATTTATGGGTTCAGAACCTTAAACAGAAAATGTTACTTTTTTGTAACAAGCTTGTTTTTAGTTGTGCATCATGAGACTCAGAACAAGCATGTAGCCATGGAAGTGTGACTTATAATCTGCATACTTATATTTTTAGACTCTTTAGTTTCTGAATCTGTAAAAAACCCTGATACTTTCAAGTATGGCGAGCAAATCGGCCTAGGTTTGATTTGGGCTCTGTTCAGAAATTGTGAACTTTACTCCACTGAAGTCAATGAATGCAGGAGAGGCTCTAATCTTCAAAATCATTTCAGCCCATTTGCAAGGCTAAACACAAGGGATTGTAAAACAAAGGGCATGGGAAGCTGGGCACTGCCATATGGAACATGTTTCAATGCAAAAATACATTTTAGAAAATACCATTCAGCAGGGAAAGGGTCCTCCTTTCTTGTGTAACCTTGAGGTTCCTTTGTAATACATGCTTGAAAAATGCCTCCAAGCTGTATGCAGTGTATTGGAACTGTACAATTCTCATGTACAGTGTTAGGAACACTAATATGGCATCACATATTTTGCATGTGTTATTCTTTCTTTTTTTTATTTATGTAATGTAGCTTGGCTTAAATACAGCAGCAGCACCACAATCTCTTTTAAAACGTCGAAAAAAGTAAATTTTGGCCGTGACACCTGATTCTTTATCTAGCAGTGATAGGCCTGAATTGAGGGGTGGAAGTTCAATAGCCTTGAGAAAGTTTACTCTTCCAAAACTAAAAACAGAAGCCCTCAACTTCATAACAATTAACCAGTGACAAAATTGTTGCCTAGCAGAGCTTGTGATTTATTTATTTTTTTGCATTACCACACTGTCTTTTGATAAATGTGTAAGAAAATGTCAAAGCAGAGTCCGCAAAAACACAACCCCACATTCCAGAGTTGAGGCAGAAAAATGAATTAGAGTGCCAAATTTTCAGAGACAATAACCAGCCATAGAACAGTGGCTGGAGAGTGTGTTGTCAGGTTGATTGGACGCAAACATCTAGGAATGCATTTAGCGTTACCTAAGTAGTTAATGCTTCAGGGTGCATTTAAAAATCAGCTCCAAATCCACCTGAAAGCCTACATATTAATTCCCATGTGCATGGGGCCTAAAGTGCATATCTCACAGATAAAAATAAATAAATACGGTACAGGCTTCATAATCCATATTTAAGCACTTGGAGTAGGCTGTATTTTGAAAAAGGGGACAACAGTCAGTTTCTCATCAATTGTTTAACAAAAATCAATCACAGATCTACATTAGATTGTTTTGGTCTCACAGAGAAAAGCAGTACATAAGCATTTTACTAAGCCGTGGTTTAACTGGGGGAGAGATCAGACATGTTTTAAATAAGAAATCACAATTAGAGTGCACTGTTTCGGAGAGGCTAAAGACACAAATATATTTGATTGTGAGTGCAGTGGGATAGACTGAAAACTTGGAGACACATAGAATGATCTACTCTGCAGCACACACATGTTTTTCAGCTCAGGCCCAGCTGTGTGTGTCCCCATTACAGTGCCTAAGTACCACAATAGGCTGGAAATAAGCATGAATGAGCACATTTGCCACAAATTGCCTGCAGCATAGGACCCCCAATCTTCACTGTCACTGAGGACACCAGTCTCCTCAATGATCTCATCCCACCCAAGCACAACTCCTGGGGTTTGGGAGAGGGTAAACAGACTACCCATGTCCTCCTCCTCACCACTGGCAGCCTAACCCTCCTCCTCATACTCCTTCTAATTCTCAGAAGCCACTGTTGTGAGGAAAGGAATCCTAGATCCCAGGGCCTGTCCCTATCCCATACTCACACAAATATTTGTTGGTAGCCCACTGCTAAAGTTGCAGCTGCTGCAGCATGGTTATCAGAGAGCTCTAGCATGTGTGTGTATCACATATTAGTTGGATGGCAGGCAGCATGCATTGCCACTGCAATTTGGCCAGGTGAATGCTCACTGGGTATGACCACCTAAAGTGACCACACACTCTTCTGTCCTTCTGCAGGACATCCTGGAAGCTAGGGTACCTAATTAGAAACTGTTGCATTACCAGGTTGAGGACATATACCAGGCAAGGCATGTGTGTGAACTTTCCCTGCTGAAGGGTGGATGTGATGGCCCTTGCCTGACACAGGATGGTATGGGGTTAGTCAACTCTCAGCCTACCCCTGAAAACATGCCAGAGTCTCTTGCCTAGTGTGACTCCTTTCCCATAGGCATATCAGCTGCAAAACAGTGTGGCAGTATTTTGCCCAGTCCTTTGCACAGGATTGGGCCCTGGGGTGCTTGAGGTGAACTACTGATTGCAAGGAGTCAGAGAAGGAGGGCGGGGAGGAGGGGGGGGGGGGGTAAATGTTTTGTTACCATCATGAAGATGCAGGAGATGGGTAGCATCGTCAGCTCCAGCAGTGTGCCTCATCCTGCATCCTTCCCAGACACCTTTTAAGTGGCCCAGTGTGCCATGAAGGAATGTAACATTTCTACCCATGCTTGTTGGTAGTCATGTGGATCTTGCTGCTGATCATGTGGTCCAGTGATACAGATACATTATTATTGCACATGCTGGTTGAAACCTGGCATGGCCTTTTGGGCAAAAAATAGGGGTTGGGTATCTCCCACTGTGATGCAGCATAGGCCATAATTTGGCAGAAGGGGACCAACTTCATCAGCTGGAATGGGAGTAGCTGTAATGTCAGCATTTTAGCCATGCTGGTATTGAGATACTGGGCAAGGGGTTGATTAGGAAACTTTTATTTCTTCTGCTCCAGAGACACCTGCCTGGTCTAGAATGCTACTGGAGACAGTGGGGTTAGGAGACTTACAGCGAGGCTTGAGTCTACTCTTGGCCCTACTCAGTGTGGCTCCATGCTGACCATATTCCCTGTTTTATATACCATAAGTTAAGCCTCTCAAACCTTTTATCAGACTCCAGTCCCTGTTGCTTTAAGCTGCCTATGTTGCAGCGGATGCAGATGGAGATTTTTGTGTAGAAGGGGAAGAGATGAGAAGGGAGAAGTGTGGGTTTTTTGCTGCTGACCAGTATTATTCATGTGCTGCTCCTACCAAGCTTTGTAGTGAAAAATGATGTGTCTCTTCATGCATGTGATGCCCAAAGAACTGCTCCACACTTGATACACTCCAGGCATAGGATGAAAAAAACATGTTAAAAAGTCCAAGCCTGCTGAGCTTTCTGAAACAGCCCTAGGAATAGCAGCGGTCATCACTTTTTACAGTGGTGTGCACTAAAAAGTACATTTTAAATGTTTTTATTGCACCATAGTGAGACACGGTACAGCCACATCACACCACAGTGTGTTCATAGAACTTAATGAAATGTAATTTGTGCTATTTCAATAAAGTTCTAACAAAAAAAAGAAACAGTGTGATGCGGCTTGATTGATCGCATCGGCACTGTCCAGGCACACGCATATCAGCACCCATGTTGTTGAGCGCAGCAGCAGCTGCTGTGAACAAGCCCTCAAAGCAGGATCTTAGCATCTGCTGCAAGTTTATTGCTTGAGAAAATGAGCAATCAGATAGTTAACTGTTAAAATAACTAAACCAGCTTATTAAATTGACTACATTGTTTTTGTTGAAGCCAAACTACTTTTTATTGTGGGTAGACTTATTCCTTAACTGACAAACAGAGAATTAAATTATGCATGTTGTAAGGCACAAAAAGCAAGTTGTAAGGCAAAAAGAATGCTTATCTATAAAAAATGCAGAGTGACCTTTGCAACTGGATGGCCAGAACCATACATTCTGATGTGGGCTAGAATCAAATGGATAACTAACAATTACCTGCATTGTAATGCAGGATCAATCATTTCTGGCATTTCCATAAATTGGTGAAAATCAGCACTACATAATTACCTGACATTTCTTGCAGGTAACGCCACTCTAAAGATGTTGTTACATACTGTGCTATCTGAAGTCTTAAATGCTGAAAAGGAAATGCTCTATGCTACTTAAAATTATACTTATTACTGACTGTATAATTATAAAGAGTAGGCAAAGTAACAGAGTTATATATGTACTTCAGATGAACTGCTATGCATTTCCTTTTATTCTTTTGAAAAAGAGAATGTTTAAGCAAATAAGCATAGTTTCATACTGTACCCAATGTGTGCAGCTGGACAAGGCTTTTTTTTATCCAAGCCCATACTAAGCTAAAGGCTTGTTTTGCAGCTAAGCCTATCACTGTATGATGTTGTCTTATACATTGATCTATTTCATCACCAAAAAAGTAGCGCAAAGCTGCTAAACAATTAAGAAAGCTGCAGTCTTTTAAAAGGATCGTCCTCTGCTGGATATTGGAACTACCACCACTTCCTATATATTATTATTATGTAATATAAAATAAACAATATAACAATTTTTAGCACATTCACAGTGAAAAAGTGTAAATCTATAAACTAACTGGTTATGGATTCGACCTGTAAATTTGCTACCTAAAACTGTCATTTATTAGCACAGTTTTTTGCCTTTTTTCCACAATAAACATTCCACTAAAAGGAGAATGGCTCCTAAAATTTCAATGGCTTGTAATTCAATGCCTAACTTAAGCTTCGTTTCTTTTTTTTTAGTTTTGAATAGCGTGAGAGTTAACATTTCTGTCAGGGTTTTATATCTGTCTGTTTTCCCATTTGGAATATTTTCCCTCACTTCCTATCCATGTGACTCTTGTAGAAAAAACAGAGGAGAGTGTTTAGGGACAGGAGGTCATAGAAAACAATAAACACATTGTTGTATGTGTTTTCTCCCTGTTCTCACAAAAAATTTTTGTTTTTAATGTTTTTGTCTGTGTCCGATTGTGGGCATTTCCCATCCTGACTTGACACAGGCTAATGCAATAGAAAAGCATCTCCCTAAGTTTATTGGAATAAAAAAAAGTCCCTTATTCCAGTCTGATTATTCATCTTTTAGATGCCATATTTTTCCACAGATTTTGATGCACATTTAATTTAAACAATATCAGAATGTTAGGTTATTAGCTAATATTGCACATACTGGAAAATACACAGTGATCTGTGTAACAAGAACCTTATCAGACCTTCATGCGCCATTTACCAGATGTGCATTAAACAAAAACACATGCTTATTTTTTCTTTTAAGTTTTTATTTCAATAAGTAACATTACTTAATCTGGAAGGAAATAGCTTGGCAAACTCTTTGTATGCTTTCCATACATTGATATTCTGTTTTTGTTTAATAAAATTAGAAAATTCCACTGTTAAATTAAAACATGTTATGAAAGTTATACGACCCAGTATGTAATTCATACAGTATTATTTACCATAAAGCTCCTGATCAGTTTTGTCAAATTCACACCTATGCCTTGTATGTATTGTGACTGCTAACAAAAGCAAAACATCAGGATAATTCGAAAACATTAGATGGATATCATTTTATTGTTAGTGTTGTTTTTATTATGGATGTTATGGTGCAGTGATTGTGTATTGCATTGTGTATGAAGACATACTGGAGAATGATTTTGAAATCTGGAAATATCTACTTTTAGAATTAGTGAAAATATTGAATTACTAGAAGAAAGAGTAAATCAATATCTTAAAAAGATGTAAAAACTCAAGGAAAAAGTTATGAAAGGAAAGTCCAATGTTTTAAGCGCTCTTCGGAGGAGAAAGATGGGATGTTGTGTGCTGGTGTGCGGCTCCAGGTAAATTCGTACCGGGGGAAAACGACGTGTGTCCTAAACAAAAACAAAAAAAAACGAAGCACCACGTCCTAGCGCAATAACTCAGGTAGGGTATGACAAGGGGTATGAGGTATCACACTCACCTGTGGGTGGGTGAGCACTTGCTTCAGCATGGGGACGGAGGGAATGTGATGCAGGGCCGTATTCTTCTTTTTAAAGCGGTGGCGTTGTGAGCCAAATTGGAAATGTAACGACAAATGGCAAGGCGGTGAGGCTTTATAGATAAACAAAAGCAAAAGTGACTTCTGTAACTCACCATTAGGTTAGTGGAGGTGCGTGGTCACCGACGAGGATGTTATGTGAAGTCCTGCTGGTTGTAGTCCTGCAGGTGGCATCACGATCTGGTCTGTTGAGTTGGATTTTGAAGAGCTTTCTGTGCTTTATCGAGCAGGATGCTGTCTTGTAGGTGATCTGGTCCAGACTGTGGATGGTGAAATCCTGGAGTGGCTTGCAGAAGGTTGAGGTCATGCAGGTGGATGCTATTTGATTTTTGTCATTCTCAAGTGTATATTCCTGGGTTGGTGCGTAATCCAGTGATGGAATCTGTGGGGTATAAGGCAGCATCCAAGTGTTCTGGCACAGTGGGAGGTATGGCAGACTCTTGTGCTGTTTTATGGAGAAGGGCCCAGTCTGCAATGGTGTTCTCTGGTCTGCGTGGGTGGAAAGAAATGCCAGCTGGTGAGTGATCCACGTATGGCAGTGGACCCAGAGCCCGGAGGGAAGTGTGGCACGCTGAGAAGGAGGAGACCGGATAACAGCGGGGAGATGCCTGGCCGGAGTGTCAGTGTACGGAGGCAGACACCGCCACTATGTGATAAGGTGGAGAGAAGAACTGCAAACTGCGGCGGGAAGGGGCGGCCTGGAGCCCGTGGCGGTCTGTCAGGTAGTAAAGCGGCGACGCGTTTAGAAGACAACCGTCTTCTTTTTTAAATCAGCGTAGAAGTCACTGTTTATGTGAGCTGCTTCCAGCTCACCTTTGCTGAGCTTGACATCAGGAGCGTACACATTTGAAAACATCAGGGTTAAGCAGCCATAATAATGCCAACACTACCAATTGCAAAGTACATGTTGCACTCTCTCAACTCTTGCCATTCTTAGTACTGACAGCACTGTTGGAGCCAGGAGCATGCACCTGGCCACAGTAATATTGCACATTTGCGGGACCGATAAGAAATACAAAACATCATTTGAGTGACAGCTTTGATTCTGCTTGGTAGGTTGCCATTACATCCAAAATGTCGATCCACACCAGTGGTTTCAAGTATTCTGGCTGACTAGGAATAGGGAGGCCTTTCATGGACAGCAAATAGCTTAAGTAAGCTAAATAGACATACTGTAACTTGCAATGAGAAATATGTTACGGAATGATGGGTTGACAAGTCTTTTTAAGGTGAGCTACCCTCTTTATTACTAAGTACCCGAGTTTTATTGACCATCTTTTTCCACTTCAAACTTATATGAGATTTTGGATAGGTTACACAAAAGTTTTGCCATTACATTTAAATTTGATTATATTGTAACAGTGTGCAACTACTAAGATTTAACCTATTCCTCATACTTGAAAACAGCTAAACAAGTTTTGGAAAGGCCAATTACACTAAGATCTCAAAAGTTAGCAAGGCAGACTGCCCTGTTTTAGTATCACATCATCACAGTAGGTACGTTCTTAGGAGGCAGCATGAAGAAATAACTATGAGATTGTCTAGGCATGTACTTATTTGAAATCAAGCCCTGTTTCTAAAGTATCCAATCAGTTTATCTTCAACAAAAGATAGATATAAATATCTAAAATGTAAATTATGATGCATGAAAGAATGTGTTTTGATCTCCGGTAACTTTAACTCAGCATTTTCTCAGCTACAGTAGTAGATGTGTCTCCTATGGATATAGGGAAAAATGTAAATCCAAAATGATTACTACTGGTTAAACTCACCTTTCTGCCTATGCCGTATTTTGCTTAGGCTTACACATAACTGTTAATATTCTCACTTCCAAAATACTTCTAAAAATAATTCTACTCTTTTCTTGCTTGTTACTTTACATGCTAAGATCAGTAGTGGGCATCAAGGGCTAGCCTTTTACAAAATAAGTGTAAACTAAACAGTCTGTGTTGTACACACCAGATCTATATCAAAATCAATTACAAGATTATCAAATAGAATTTGGGAGGTGCGGTGTATTTCATTTGACTTTAAAAAGGACTGACTGATCTTTGAATGAAGACATATTTGAAAGGCCTTACTTGTGCACTCTTTGACATAAAAAGTATCTTCATTGTTCTCCTGGCTATTTGCGACATCTCTGTAACTTCCATCCAGCAAACTACTGCTTGAAATTGTAGTAAATGCATAAACTGTGCCTTATTGATTTCTGTTGACATTTTACATGCCTCTTATGCATTCTTAACCTCTGTTTAGTAATTGCTAGTACAGAACACACTCATGGATAATAAGATCAAATTAGGTAACTAAAAGGATTTCTTAGCAACAAAGTGCCGTCTTATTCAAGAATGCATATGTGTATGTACCATTAAAAGATAATGATCTTCACATTCAAATGAGTAGCTTGGAAATTTAACTTCTAAGTGCTATATTCTGCGCAAAATGAAAGCCCCTATTTCTTCTCTTAAAATGATAAAAAAATACACACTTTATCTAGCGTATAATACTTATCTACTTAATTTCTGATATGTTGCTTAAGCCACTAAAAGTTTTAATATATTTTTATCAAACCTGGGGGTTAAATTCTAAATCTGTTACTACAGATGTGTTGAATCTTGTAATAGAAAGCGTTGGCACAGTTGTAGGTACTAGATAGAATTTGTGCAGATTGCATGTTAGGGATGTGAATATCAATAGTTACAAAGATAAGAAAAGGGACAACATCTTTAGAAAGCATTATCGCAAGTGTTGTCACAAGTGAATACTCATGTATATACCAAGCCCCCTAGCATTTTATGAATGAATATTTTATTGCAGAGGATCTCAAGATAATTCCAGCTCTCAGAAATTGTTTGTAAAGATGTATTATGTTGTCTTTACATAAAGAGCAATTACAATATTTTCCTAGATTCAAAGAGAATTGCATGCTTGCATAGTTTGAAATTAGGGTCTTAAATGTTAATAGTTAAAGTGACCCTGTGCTTTGTCCACTCATATGCGCTGCAGCTTTATTGTAGCAGCTCTATTTTATTTTAGATGAATTGTAGGTTTGCTTTGTTACGGCAAATTAGTTAATCATACATATGAAATCTTGACATGGTACAATGTAATTTGTCCCTTTTGTTTCTTTTTATCACTTGTTTCCCAACACTGAAATAATAGAAGTACCTTCAGTACAAATACTTTATTCTTACTTGTCCCTGCAGCCTGCTTAAAAAAAGTAATTTGCAAGGTACCTGTTTCGATAATAAACAGGAGTCTTAGAAGCAGTCTGGATGTAGAATGTTTGCTTTCTGCAGCATCTGCTACTGGCCACCAGTAAAAGCAGCTGAAAGTCCTATGGAACCACCTTTGTGTGTGCTAGTAAGCTCTGTGTGTCTCCACAAACATACAGACACAGCAGGGCAAGCCAATCCTCTGCTTCCTGCTCCCCACTCCTCCCTTCTCCAGGCTAGTAGATGGACAGCTTCTGGAGACTCAGCTATCCCTTGTGATCTTGTATTCAACAGGAAGTTCAGGGAAGCCATGCTGAGAGTTAGAGCCAGCTGTTTGGAAACATAATGACTGTAAGTGTTGGGACAAAAATGTACAGAAATACAAACATTTTAACATTTTGACTAGTTTTAGGTTTAAAGTGAAGATTCACTTTAATTATCCAGTTATGCGAAATGTTAATTTCTGTTTATTCATTTCATCCGCACATGATTGGGTGAACAGCTACAATTTATTAAGTGGATATTCTCAACTACTTTAGTAAATCAACTCCACTGCTTTCAGGCTACAGGTCCCTATGTCTGAAACTCTTGGTTTTCCAAAAAACATGCTTGCCTTGAATTTACTTAATTAAGCAGGATGTAGGGACACGTAAGAATTAAGAAAAAATGCTGAAAGTGCAAAGAGCAATTAACTATAGCAAATAAATGAAGATAAATTGATTGCAGTCAGAACAGTATAAGATGAATTCCGAGTAGGTTTCAGCATTTTGTACATTACTGAGAGCCCTATTAAATACCGTAAATACATCTTTCGGGTGTTATGTCATCGGAACCTGGCCAATCAAGCAGCTGAAGACTCAAGACCTGGAAGAGGATCAGCACCAGTGACTGTGGATGGGGCAGTGCTGGAGAGGATCGCTTCTGTAGGTAAGTTTGCCATAGTTTGCTAATATGCAGTGCATACTAGCACATTGTTGCAAACAGCTTCTAACGCCCAATTTTTGGGGGATTTTATAGTTCTAAGTAGACATTTTGTGGCCAATTTGACACATCTAGGATATACAAATTAAACCTTTCTGGTTTCTTTGTTTGCCATCTGTGTCCCATTGAGATTTTCCTTCACTTTCTGTTCTGCAGTCTCAACAGGAAGTGAGGGAAAATCCTCACTTAGACAGTTCTCATCGGAAGAAGTGCCCCCATTGCCCCACTATTCCTCTTCTGGTGAAAACTCAAAATTTTAGGCAGTTTTAGTCCCAGTGGCCAGGACAAGTTGAGAGTGTGAAATTTCTTAATGGGGACACAAAACACCAATAACATTATTTTCATCCTCTATTGCCACTCAGCAACTGCTACACCTTTACTCCACAAGGAAAGTATAATTCCTGTCCCAATGTAGATCTGGTTATTGATTGTTTCTGCTCCAAGTTTCATCCTGTGGTGAGCCCTAAAGAAGAGGGTGGGTGGTTTTGTCCCTCAAATGCATTGGCTGCTTTTATATGACCAATCTATCATTAATTATTTTGGACTTTTCTATCCTTTTTGGTTTGACCTTTCTTTATTGTATTTTTATAGTTTGAGCACTAAAAATCAGACACGAGTCACAAACGCTCACCACAATATCCAAAACTAAAAAAAAAATATGGCTTTTAGATGTACAGTATCTTTATTAGGTTGCAAAAAGGACCATAGAAAATGTACATCCTAAAGTTTGTTTTGGATATAATGGAGAAGGTTTAGAATTTTGGTTAGTTTTGTAGCACAGTTTATGCTCCAGTTAGAGAGTTTCAACTCCCTTCTTGTCCCAGTGACACCCTGTCACACTATGTTCTATTGCTATTTGTTTCTCTGCTGCAGATTTTTTATTTTATAACTTATCTGTTAGAGGTAAGCAGAAAGTGAGGGGAAGCCCCCAACAAGGACAAGAATAATAACCAGGCAAATGTTCTAATGCTTTACCTTTCTAAACTAAAAAAAAAGTGTTTTTTTCCTGTACTTTACCTGTACTGGGCTTTAATTAATTTTTCTATTTTCTTTATATATTTCATATAGGTAAAGCTTTCAAGTGCACTTTAGATCCATCTATTTCTCTTCTTCACTTGTCAGGAACAGACTGAATAATTGATATTCAGAGGAAACATATTGTATGCTTTGTTAAAGTGAACAGGTTGCAAACCTGGGAAATTCAAATTGCACATAATGTGAAAAGATACATACTCAGAGGTAACCTTTACTGAAAAATCAATTTCAAAATGATCAGTAGATCCAAAACTATAAGCAACTAAATGTGTATACACATTCTTAACATTTTCTATAAAAGTCCCCCTTGACCCTGTTTCTTACACATTGAGCCTTGTGATTAGTTAGTGTTGGCATTAATTATATTATAGAACTAATAGGGAGACTCAAGAGTCTGAAGGGCCAAACTTCATTTTTATAGGAAAAGTGGCTTCTGCTGCCAAAACATCCAGATCTGCTGTTTTATGTATTTCATTCATCATATGTTCAGTTTGTCTTGTACAAAATTGTAAAGGGTTTGCCTACAAATCTGCTTTGTTACTGATAAAAGCATATTCCATGAAATTATATATACTGTATATATATTTTAATTATTATACAGGAATTATATAGTACCAACAGTTTGCACAGCACCTTACAAAATGGAGGGAGACAGTACTGTTACATTAAAATTTCAGTACAATAGGGTTTGGAGGGCCCTGCTTGTGAGAGCTTACAATCTAGTAGGAGGGGCAAGTGATACAAAATGTAATACTTGCGTAGATTACGTTTGTGGAAGAAGTAAAATGACAGTTATGTTGAGGTGAGATAGGCTTCCATGTAGAGATGAGTTTTCAAGGATCGCCTAAAGGTGGAATTTAGATAGCCATTAAAAATGTGTCTTCCATTCCGGCAAACAAATGGCAGAACTTGCAACAGATTCATGTAATTGTAGGTAAGGTGTATATGAATAAATATGGATCCAATTTATCTCCACTTCTCTTATCACCAATATGACAGTATTTCTTAATAAGTTTGTCACAGCCACTATGGCTGTGACAAATTTATAAGAAATACTGTCATATACACTTTTACATTCTGGCACTATGCCAGAATGTAAAAGTGTTGCATATAAAAACTACCTGAATTTATTGCAAGTGTCAAAAAATATTATTTTGCAGCTTACCAGTCTTTATATGTAGTAGCTGCATTGGCCTGTATTATATCTCTAGGAGCAATGTTGTCACCCTAGGACAGGGAGTGTGTTAAGACTGCAGAACACTTCCTCATTTCTGCTTAAGATAACACTGCAGAGTGCACAGAACATAGCAGTACATTTCTGGTTGGATCAACGGGTAATGTTTTGCACTTATTGTACAGGTATAAAAAAAAACCTCTTTCAATTGTATATTAAACAGACCAAAAGGGAGCAAATAAGATAAATGTATTGTTTTATACACTTTAATTGTCCAGCTACTTGGTCAAATTACTTTTTCTTTGTCCGTATCAGGAAAAAATGTTTACATTTATTTACACCTGCAGCTATGAGAACAGAAGGCACAAACGCAGTATTATTTGGATGTTCATTGTTTTATACACTTTAATTGTCCAGCTACTTGGTCAAATTACTTTTCCTTTGACCGTATCAAGAAAAAATGTTTACATTTATTTACACCTGCAGCTATGAGAACAGAAGGCACAAAAGCAGAATATTTGGATGCTCCACTTGCATGGCAAACTAGAACCATGCTGTACACATTGAACATAGCTTCATGATTTGCTAGATCAAATTTTTAATTATCAAACTTGCTATGTGTACACACGTCCACTGTGCAAGACCACAATGTACGTGTACCATAACGATTATGCCTGCTCACGTTTCTTAAGTAAATCAGTAAATCAGGCCCAATATATATATATATATACAGTATATATATGCAAAACGATGTGTAGCACTCTATTTCATTGGTAGCATTTCAGTAAAAGAAAGCTTATCAGCTTTATTCAGAGTAAATATATCAACAACAAAATACAACAACATACCTCTTCCCCGGGTAAAAAATCCCAAGATTAGTGTATTTAAAAAATAATGTGAATAATATACACCAACAGTGGGACTGGCTCAGTCACAATTGCTAATGTCCACAAGGGCCTGTGGAGAAATTACATTAAAATAACTCTGAAAATCTAAACTGCAATATTAATTAAAAAAGTATATCATATAAAGAACACTATATAGTAAATATTTGCATATGGCCCCCATTAACAGTAACCTTAAAGAGTGAACGCATATAAGGCTCAAAAAATTAGGTTTCACATTTTCTGTAGTAGATGAACAAATTCAGGAAAAAAACTGGCTGACCAGTTTAGCAACAGCTGTAGAAGCCTTTCGGCCCCAAAACAAGTGGAAGTGAAAGGTGGGTTGTGCAATATCTAAACCTTGATTTTGTAATTGAGGGCATTAGAGGAGGTACAGGTGTACTTTTTGTGTTAGGAAATTAGAAGTGGATTGCATATTTTTGCCAACAGCATGGCATTCTGCTTTAGCATGTACCGGGATTTGCATACACACTGGTGACAGCTGTTGTTTAGTTATGACAATGATGGTGTAGTGTGGCCTGCTCTGTAGCTATTTTCTACTTCATTGCTGACTGCAACTACGACTTGATAATCTCATCAGCAGTGTACAGTGAAGTACAGAGAAGCAAAACAAGCCACTTTAGTTTTTTGTTAAGAGCCCAGCTGATTGACTTGGCCTATCCTACCAAAACTTTAGTTGCTGGAACATCTTGCAGATAGCTAGATAAATAAATAAATACATTGGTTCGCTGTTTGTGCTGGCCACTGGGGCAGCTGATGAACGTGCAATGCCAAGAGCAGGATTTTGTGCATTAGCTCTGAAATGACAATATGCTGGAACCACTCAGTGTTTAGATTTGCTTCATTTGGAAATCTTTTAAGTAGTAATAATAATGTTTTGAGGAAATTGAGTGGAACACTAAATTATTCTCTGAAACCCGAGTTCTAACTGTGCAGGGCTAAAGAAGCTGAAAATCAATGCACTTTTAAAGTCATTAGAGAGCAAGAGTCAAACATGTCTGTGTTGCTGTGCTGAAGCTTTTAGTGAGCCATAGTATTATTACAAAATCAGCCAGAATCTGCATTAATTTCACAGTCTTTTTCTTCAAGATACCCAAGGGTGCTTGATGAATAAAATGGAAATTTCAAAAGACTGTTTTTATTAGTTAAGGGGGCAATGAGCATTGAAAGTGCTGCATTTGACCCACACGATAGCCGATGCTGGCATGGGTAGCGTTAAGGGATTATGTATTCTAAGCACTAAAACGCTTTGTTTTAAGGTGTACATACAAATAAGGGCTAGAGTCATTTAAGACTAATTTAAAATCTATAAACAAGTATTACACCAAGTACAGTTCATTAAGTGTAAGACTTGATATTCATTTTTCATTATCTGTGTATGCACCACTTTGTGTAGATTAGTTTGATAGATCTTTGAAATACACAAAATATTTGCATTGCTGAATACTGTAAACTGGTAGCCTAGATGTAAAACATAAACCCGAGTTAGCTACTTGCCTCAGACGGTGCCTTCTGGTATTTGGCATTAAACATTATTCTTTATTTGCCTCCAGGTTCCTCAGCTGCCCCAGACCCTTTAGCTACCTCTTATTATGGATGCTAGGGAAGCAGTGCAGGGTTGCAATATTTGCATCTCTACATTATTTCCACATTTTTCCTGATAGCAGAATGGAGTGTGCGATTTTCTGTTTTGGCTTACAATGACATAGGACAAAAACATTTAAAACCAAACTTCAGGCAAACGGCCAAATTCACTAAGATGCATATATGAGAGATGTTTTACCCATCAATAGACTTGTATTTCTGTCCATCTACTGCTGAGATTTAGAAAACTTTGCCCCACACAGAGGGACCTGATCTTTCTCTGTTGTAGTATTATTTTCACTTAAACATCCCCTCCTTACCCACTCTATGACTAGACAGAGAAAGGAGAAGCAGCACACTGATGAGCACATCTCTCTGTCACTTTGCCCTCTTCCCCTATCAATATGATCCTTGCACTGCAGCACACAATTTTATTCTTGTGCTGCTTTCCCTCCTCTATGACCGTTGACTTATAAACTGTACAGTAGACTTCAAGAGGCTGAAACAAAGTAAAATCAGATATTTGCACTGCTTTTAAACATACATGTAATGATTCCTTATTGATTACATAGCCACATTAATTTGTGTTTTCTGATCTGTCTGGTGTTTTGGAGTTTAGCTTTGAGTCTTACATCAGTTGGCACAAAATAACTGAACACAGCTAGGCATACATGTTAGATGGGATTGGTAATGCAGGTTACCTTTCTTTAAAAAGTAAGAGTCAGAGCTATGCCTTCTATAAGGCAAGATAAAATCCTTTTATGACTTGGCTCCTTCTAGAGGCAACATAAGACAACATTTTAATCTTACTTCCGGGTCCCCAGCTACTGCTTTCACCTGTAGACAGAATATATATATCCCTACATTATTTTCTCAGTTTCCATAGCAGCAAGAATAAACGCATTCTATAAGGCCTGGACTAGTCAGCAAAAAAGGGAACATTAAGATAAATGCGGGATATATTTTCTTCACATCTACTACATTTTTATAAAAACAGAACAAAGATGGAGAAAAGAACAGATATGTTTGTGTTTTTAATTTAACATTGTATTTCAGTTGCTGAGTTATGGCCTTTAAAAATATTTGTTCAATCGGGTTGGATATGTATAAAACCAAAACATTTATATTATGTTATGATTTGCCAAAAGTTGAATACATTTCTCTTCTGCTTTAATTAATAAAAATTCAATACTTGCTAAGACAGTCATCACCAGAAAGATTAAATCTTTTGTAAATATACAAAATTACCACTTTGAAATATCCTTTCAAAGTGGTGAGTTAGTACTGCAAAACACATCGATGGGAACTAATCAAAACTGGAGCAGCTGAGCATATCAACCAATCAGCTTCTATCTTTTCATTGTCAAAGCTTAACTGAACAAACTAAACAGAGAAGCCGATTGGTTAATATGTGCAACTGCTGTAGATTTTGTCTGCTCCAGTTTTGATTAATTCCCCTCATAGAACTGAAAAATCAGCTTAAAGCAATTTTTCATTTTCAGATAAAAAGTTGTAAACTTTGCCCTATTATAAACCCCCCACACATGTTAAATGGCAAAAAAAGAATTACTCTGAAAGCGAGGGCTGTAAAGACAAAAGGATAAATACAGATTCTTTGGAAATAAAATATCCTTTCAAAAGGTTTGTCAGCAGTTAATTTCCAAGTATTTTTTATATTTATCATTCTTTGTTTTAAATGATCTGACAAAACAATAGTGACATTCAGTGACTTATTCGTTCCATTGACTATTTATGTTTTATAAAAATGTTGCATATTATAGTGCATTACACTGAGTTCACTAAAGCAAATACGAACTAAGATTATATAATTTAATGCAACTATTTTAAAGATTTTTTATCAGAGTGCAAAGGGACAGATTTTGGTGAGCACTTGTGGTACATTTGCCGAATATATTTTCTAAGACTTTATTAAGCTTTTACTTAAAGAGAATATGTGCCTTTCCCAAGCAGGGTAAGGCACCAGGTTCACTTTAAGCCCCCTTTCTTCCAAGTTTCACATAATCTTCTTTCCATCACATCACTGCCACTCTGCTTAGCTTCCAGCAGCAGATGAAGTTGTCGTTTATAAGTTACAAGTCACTCGTGTCATAGCTTACACTGTGCTGTAGATTCTCTCCATATGACAGCACTGGTACTTGGGGATTAGCTCAGTGCTGTCAAATAAAGTGAGTAATGTGCTCCATGCCTGTAAGTACCGGGCATTTAGTTTGCTCCTGGCAGCTAAACAGCAGAGGTGCAAAGGAAAGGTGTGCATGTTCGGCTGGGGATAGGGAAAATTAGGTACAAACCATGGGAAAAGCACAGATTTGCTTTAAATCTGAACTCCATACTCCCATTAAAAAACAGGTTTTTAGATATTATAAAAATAAGAGAACAATGTCTACAAATGTTTTCAAGTGTAGTTTAGTGGTTTATTTACCTTTTCAAAGTTTTCGGCACAGGATGCATTGCATCAGCTCCAAACTCCACTTTATAAGTTTATCACATGCAAGCAAATCGCTCCTACTTGTCCCAGGTGTCTTTGCAGCCAATGAATTATTTGAGCATGCACATTCTTCTTTGGGTGACGTTTTTTGGAAAAACCATCTACAACAACAGTATTATCCATATATGTGCCCACACCTCATGTTTCATTTTATGATCAAAGTGTTTAAAGAGTGGGATAACCAGAGTACACAGATCTTTCCAGTTCACAAATGGTATAAAATCTAGTCTACTAGCTGGAAAAGTGCAGTTCCTGCATCATGCTTATGGCTTTCTTAAAGATAACTTTATCAGTTTATGAAATGTGCCATAATGTTAACTGTTATTTGTGACATGCACTTTTCATTGGTAGTTTTTCCTTTTTGTCTGGATCTCAGCTTTAAATATACACACACCTCCTAAATGTTTTCACTTGCAAAAAGCACTTGACAACATTGGAAAAACTAGCGATGTTACTGGAGAGGATGCCAAAAAGCTGACAAAGGCACTGTTGCTTATTCTAACAACTAAGAAAAAAATATATACAAATACCTTAACGTTAATATGAACAGATAAAGTTAGTTCTTAAAAATAATTACAAGAACCTGTAATGCATGTTTTAATTTGATGTAACATCACTAAACCATGTTATATAAACCCAGCAAATATTATTATTAAAAAAATCAAAACCTTGTAAAAAAAAACTATTGTATTATGTAATTTATATATATTTTTTTTTAGTCATAGCTTAGTATCATAAATGTACATTAAAACACTCTCGGGTTGATTCACTGAAGGCAAATAGGCTGTTCACTCTGCAAGTGGATTTCCACATAGTTTTATGAATGTGGTAAAAATTCATTTTGCAAAGAATACCCAATCATGTGCAAGGAATATAAAAAAAAGTAATTTTACTTGCACAGGATTGGATGATGTCAACAGAGTTGTATCTCATAAAGGAGAATTCTCTTGCAAAGTGAACAGTTTATATGCCTTTACTAAATCATTCCAATTGAAAGGTATGCTCTGTATTATTTTTTTTTATTTTTTTTATAAGCAATAGAGCAAGTCTGAACATTTGAAATATATGGGTTGATTTACTAAAGGCAAATCTACTGTTCAAGGGAATTTTCCCTTAGCGTAGTGAATGATGTGAAGCTCTTCTATTATTCAGTCATGTGTAAGTAAATTGCATGTGATTGAGTAGTCTTTGCAAAGTGAATTTTCTCCCCATTCACTAAACTAAGGGGTAATTCCCTTTCAAAGGGAACAGCCTATTTGCCTTTAGTATAATAACCCCACATTGTTGTTGTTTTTTATCAATAAGACATTGCAAAGAGGGGAAATAAAGTGCAAAGGGCAGTAACCCAAAACCACCTAATCAGAAAGCATCTCTTAATTAATCTCACTGCAGTACAGTAGAATTACATTGGATGCAAGGGTTTTCATTGCACCCTTTCGTTTTGCACTGCCTTATTGCATAAACTAATATAAATAATAATATACACAAGTAATGAATACAACCACCATATGTAGTCCCCTTGCTTGCTTTATGGTTGGTCTTTTTTAACCAATAATATTCATGGAAAATATCATAAATAATAAAGCTTATACAGTGCCTGTAACTGATTATCTCTCTCTAAATATGTGTATCCACCTGTGGCTGAAAAGAACACTTCCCCATTTTGTTTTTGTTCTTTCTTTCTTCTATGATCGGATTAGCAAGTCAGCACTGTAAGTACCAAACCACTAAAAAGTTCCAGGAGTTGTTACTTTCATGTACTACTGAGAACAGTGTCGTCTTGTGGCCGTTCTCGTAGACTGTGTTGGTTTAACAAGCGTCCAACCCTTTTGTCTTGTTGTTTTTTTTGTCTTTCCTGCCCCCTGTCCCCTTGTCCCCACAGGCTGTGCGTTTGTTACATTTTCTACAAGGGCAATGGCACAGAATGCAATCAAAGCCATGCACCAGTCTCAGACCATGGAGGTACTGTATCATCTGCCCTTTCTTTGTTTTCTTTGTGCAAATTATTGGATAAAACAAAAGTCGTTCTTTCCTGTACAGACTGTTAACATGAAAATCACAGATCAAAAAACCCAACACTAGTCTCACATCACACCATGTATTAGTATTACACAGCAAGTTATAGGGCCACTTAGTCATCTGCACTACACACCTCAGTCATTCAACCTGAACACAAAGCACGTCATATCATTTTTTATTTGAGCTGCAATGCATCCTGAAATGGCTGGTACATTTATTTCAATTAGAAGATAGCTGAATACACAATGTGTAGCCAAGAAATGCATTATGAAATCCCTCTACAGACACTTTAAAAAAATCACATATGTAACTAAGTGGAGGCTCTTCTAGGGTATGAGTATATATGAGGGACTTGATCTGAATTTAAATTGGGAAGCTCCAATAGAGACCAAAGCTCCAAGAAGTTACTAAACCTTGTGAAGAAATGAAATTACTGTATACACCAAAAAAATGGAGAAAGAACAAAGCCAGGCAAAAAGATTCCTTTACAGAGTGAGATTTGTGTCATTGTATTAAAAACACAATCTTTGTATTTGTAGCTATTTCAGTTCAAACGCATAGAGGATAGCTTTGGCCAGATTGAGCAAAATCTCTGTAAGGGCAAAACATTTGTGAGGGCAGGTAGGTGCCCACCAGTCAGTGTTTTTTTTTAGGAGTAAGGTACAAAGAGGTCTGTATCAGATCAAGTGGGTTTGCCTGTGCCACTCACTTTTTACATATTTTATATAAAGTAGCAATTAGGTCATATCAGCCCATTTGTCTACAATTTCTGCCTTGTTCAGTATTTATCTTTATAAAAAAAAAAAAAAAAGCTTGTTTTAAAA
>NW_017306396.1:2118685-2127518 GCF_000935625.1 Nanorana parkeri | reverse complement strand
GTAGAAAATAATGCATTTTTTCTTCTGCAGTTTCTTATAGGAATAAATGGAAGGAACAGATAAAGTCATCTTATATACACATACCATAGCTAGAGATTCAGGGTCAAGTAAATAATTTACAACAGTACAGTTCGTTGTGCAACTAATACATATGAACACGTCAGAGCAATGCCATTAAAACATAGCATATCCTTTATGAATCATCTTATTAAACCATATTGCGAGGCAGAGAATGTAAATGATCAACGTTAATATTATTTATTAGCTATTTGGTTATTTTATGCTTGTACTGGTTTTTGAAGTATCCCTGTTCAGTGGTAGGTGATCAAACATTGTTTGTTTTATGTGAAAAATCAAGACAATGTGATATAATGTGTTTTGTACAGTATGTACATCCCACAGATAACTGAAGATAACTGCCAACAACTTACTTGGCAACAAATAAAATCAATTGGACACAATGGAAATGCCAAAGCCTGTACACGCATAACAAAGTAATACATTTTAGTTAAAATTTTCCTGTCCTTCCTACTAAAGAAGCCATGCTAGCAGATATGATTTGATCCCCCAAGTACATAACAGGTGGCATACTGATCCAAAGCTATATATTACTCTTAATCTCCATAGCCAGCTCTTTTATTTCTTATAAATGGGCCTTCAAAGGACAATATGGCTGATTAATATCACCACTCTCTGTCAGATAACCTTGCATTTACCAGACTTTAGTCCACCATGGTTCAACAAACCTAAATCAACAGCCAGCAGGCAGTTTCTCCAGAGAGTTTCCTATTTTAAATCACCAGTGACACCTAGTCTTTGACTTGTAGTCACACAGCAGACCGGTCTTTACATCCCAGACTACAATTTGTTATCTCCCATCCGAATAGTTGTTGCCTTAACACTATCATTCCAAGCAGATTTGAATGCTTGTCTTGGAATCCAACATTCTTTGTGGGGAAAAAAACAATCACACTGACTGCATAGCCATAAAATGAAATGATCCTCCAAAATAAAGATAAAACAAGGCCTAGAAATTATAATGAAATAAAATTGCAACCTCTAAATAGAGCTCTTCAGGCATATTTTATGCCTCAAAAAATAAAAATGCAAGCATCTGTGATATAACCTGTTCATTGTTTGTCAGTGATCTAAATGTCCCCAGTTTGTGTAGCATGGCATTTAAGCCTAGAGGAACCTGAAATGTGCTGTTTAAAAGAGGAAAAATGTCTACATATGAAATGTCGCATTGCTACAATACCACCTGTGTTTGTTGCACAATTATCCCAACCTTAAAAAGAAAGGTTCGTTTTGATACAGAGCACTGACTTCTGAAATTACAGCTTGGCCTGCTGTGGTCGTGCAATTATATCTTTGAAATCCTACATAGAAAATTGGTTCCCACTTTATCAAAGTGCTATTTAACCTGTCTAAGCTAAGATATCTTTTTTTAACTACTTCAGTGAAAGGAACATGCAGAAATAGATTACATAGATGGAAAGCAAAGAAGCTTGCAGTGTATTAACACAAGTAGTTGTAGAATAAATTAAAAAGCATAGTGAATTTTAGCATGTTCTACACATTATAATTTACCAACATATGTACATTGTTGAGTAGTGTATTTATCAGGCATACTGTGCTTGAAATATTACAGTATATTATCATGAATCCATTAGTTATAGAGATGTGTGTTTCATTTATTTAATATATAGTCATTTAGACTACTTAAGTAGTTTTTATACTAGGCTTGACTTTTATCTTTTTTTTATGCAATAAACTTTAGTGCAAGTAAGCTTACAATTACTTCTCCAAATACAGCACTGAAACTCTTTAAAAGAGTGTGTTGTTAATCAAATAATGAAAGAAGAATGCCAGGGTTTTTAAAAGTTAATCCTTGCAGGGGGCTACCTTGTTTTGATCTACGAGTAAAAATAAAGAAGAAAAACTCCTTGTCCTGTGACAGTGACCGCTCACCTCTCTCTCTCCCTCTGCTCTGGCTGTGGTACATCACTCAGTGTCTTTACGTCTAATAGGCTGTATTGACATGATTATACCATGGTTCCTTAGACCACCGGAGCCCAGGGGAAAAGAGGCTGCATGGACTGGTCAAGCAGCAAGGTGGGACCGAGGATCAGGTTAGCATTTCTTCTTTATTTTCCCTTACTAGACACAATGAGCACTTAACCCTTGTACTGTGGGGGTAACCCCACTGCAAGGGTTAAGTTTTCAAAATCCTGGAGTTCCACTTTAAGGATGCAACCTATCAGTTCAGTTTGAGTTAATGCATTGATGTTGAATATTAGTTGTCTGTTATATAGTGACATACAAATATAGATATTAGTAAGCACAACTATAGTCACTAACTATCAAATTGCAATAGAATTGTCAGCCAGTTTATAATTTGGTACCATTAATAATACTATCGAATAAACTCAGCATCAAATATATTACTATATCTATTTGGAGTTAACAATTAAAGTTTAATGATGATCTCAGTAAAAGGAAATCTAGTTTATTTAATCTGGTTACTACACTACACATCAGCTTTGCATTACCTTATTGACTAAACCTTTTAAGTCCAAAAGTTCAGGTATGATAACTCTTAGGGACATATTTATGATATTTATATTAAGCAGTGAATGTGACATTATACAAACATCCTTTACAGGTGAATCACTGGCACTGTAATTTAGAACACATGCACCAGGAAGATACATTTGCCATTAATGTTTGGTGAATATCACTTTTACTGCTTGATAAATATACTCCCTAGTGCACTTTGCCAAACTAAAAGACAGGAAATATAAAGTTAATAAAATGTAATGCAATTGCATTTTAAATATTAAGGTATAATTTAAATATCATATTTACTCACTCATAATTAGCACCCTCCTGTGAATGTAAACTGGAATAACCAAAATGGCATTGCATTGACATATTCTGAAGAACACCTACAAATTACTCTCATACCATCTACACTTGCTTACAAAGGGACCAAATGAAAAATGTACAATCAAGTATTTAGTCTGTGATTCTGTCATGGTCTTTCAGAATTTTGCACAAAAAACATTAATACTGAAGCTTCCATTACTGATTGATTTCAGCATGCATGTATACTGTGTTCTGTATACTGTAATTATGTGTATAATAATTTTCTTGGTTATGATATTGTGGCGTTATGTGCTGTGTTTTGAAATCAAAACTTATCAATAGACTTGATTTTTTTTTATCTTGCTTTCTTCTTTTGTATGTTTGTTTATTTGTTTGCAATGCTAGTCTATCCCACAGCATGTTGGGTACTAAATCATCATTATGGCACCATGTTGTGACCCATTAATCTGTGGCTTTGTTAAATGAGAGGTGAAAAGCACAGTGCATGAGAAATGTCATAATGTAATTGTTTTCCGTTTTTCAGATGTAATGAGATTGGCAACCTAAATCTATCTTCTTTTAGTGAACAGCACATTTGAACTTTGGTTGAAAATCTTCAACTTGTAATCAAAATATTTTTTTTCCAGGACTATGCCTTTATGACAGTAGAGTCCAGCCATTTGATAACCAAGATTCATTAAAATTAAGTTATAATGTTACATTAAAAATAACAATTTATGAAATAATAACAACAATAAAATAATTAGGATGCACCAGCATACAGTTTACATAACTTTGTCAAAATTACATTTTTCCCAAAGGACAAATTATTATTTCTATGCATTTATTTCAGACTGTTTTCCCCTTTAAAACAAAATTACAGTCAATTAAAAATAATATATATAAATGTATATAAAAGTTCCAGCAATAACAGAAATATTTTTTATTTTATTTTCTTAACCTTGTCCAAATTTACAAAGCAAAGCAAGGCATTTGATTGTTTAGAATATTAATTTTAAAGCCCCACTGGTTAAAAAGTAATAAATATATTTGAATCATTCCTGACACAAAATGTTTTCATATGTGTGGGATCATTGGCTGACCTCTCCAGTTTTTCTTTCCAAACATGACATGACAAAAAACACAGCAAATTACATCAGAGGCTAAATGCTACTCCTTCCTGTCTGTGAGCAATACATAATTCAGTAGTAATATCTATCTAATGTTGATTATTAACTACATGTAAAATGCACTTTTCCTAAAGGAAGATTGTTTACATTACAGTTTTGTTTATAACAGTAAGGGATCTATTCACGAAGCACCTGAAGGATCTAGCCGTAGCTTTGGCTGATGCTTCGGCCCCAGGACCCCTTCGGTTCAGCAGAACCGAAGGGCTGCTGTACGGGCTATTCACTATAGCCCGTACAGCTCCCGAAAAGGGCCGGGCGTCTCAGTCGAGCCGAAGGCATATGCCTCGGCTCGACTGAGCCGAGGTGACAGCCTGCTTCTGACAGCTGGGCGGAGCCAGCCGTGATCTTATGGCTGGCTCCGGCCACTTGCAGAGAGATCAGTGTCTCTGGCAACTGATTTCCAGACAGCCCAACTCTCCTGGAGTCTCCCGCTATTAGATAGGGGCTCCCGGCCACCCGGGAGAGAAACACTTTCTCCCAGATAGGTTTACTCTGCTCAATCGAGCAGAGTAAACCTTTCCCTGATTTCTTTTTTTTTTTTATTCTGACATGGAGCCGTTGGCTGCCGTCAGAATAAAAAAAAAATTCACCATAGGAATGCATAGCTATATTCCTATTGGCTATTTCAATTTGCAATAGCCAATAGCAAACTAGCTATTGCATCTGCCCACTGCTGCTGTCAATCAGCAGAGGTCCCCTCTAGTGATTTACAGCAGCAGAGGGTGGGTGCAATAGCTAGTTTGCTATTGGCTATTGCAAATTGAAATAGCGAATAGGAATCTAGCTATGCATTCCTATGGTGAAATTAGTTTTTTTATGGCAGCAGAACCGCCCGGCCAATAGAAAACAGTTGGGCGGAGCTAGCTGTCACTCCTAGCTCCGCACAATCGTTTTCTATTGTTTTTTCTCTATTTTTTAAAACGATTTTTCTATTCTGCTCGGTCCCACAGAGGCAGCGAGTAGCCTGCCGGAGGTGCGGCTTAGCCGATCCAGATGTTGGATCAGCTGAGTCGAACTCCTTCTGCACTTCGGGTCGGCCGAACATGCTGAGCATGTTCGGCCGGCCCGAAGTCACATGAAGCCACCCTATGTCGAAGCCACCCTATATGCCGATATACGGCCGAAATCAGCCATACAAACCTGAAGTGAATAGCCGAACAGCGTTCAGCTCACTTCACTTCGGGTCGGTTATTCACTCAGCTGCCCATGGCAGCTGAGTGAATAGACCCCTAACTGTTTGAAGGCTTCATTTTGACAGGATAAAAAACGTGAGATGAAGTAAGGGAGATCTTTTTCGTATAATACATTGGGCCTGGTTTACTAAAAGAAAATGTAAAAGAGAAGAGAGAAATTACTGGTACCCTTGCAATGTAAGATCACATGAGCATGGGGATGTATGCACTCCCTTTGTTTACATTTCCATAAGGACCTGTATAGATGCGCCTTAATGGAGCTTTACGTTCAGTGTGCTTTTGGCATCAGTTTGTGATGCTTCTCAGATAAATCAGAATTCATTGCATTTGTAGTTGGCCTGCAATTGGCATGCTTTAGGTGCTTTTGAATTCACATAGACTTGACCCCTACTGATCTGCTAAAGTATACACTCATATAAATTTACAGTATACATTTAAGTTCCAGTTTGCAGTGTGCATAAATCATCCAAATGTATGTGTTAAGCCTGCACTGTGGTGCCTTCTGCACAACATGTACTTTGGCATTTTTACTTGTGGTTGTTTTAGCTAACAGATAATGAATAGCCCTCAATACATTGTAGAAAAGCACTTATTTATTTAGCGCTGGATTCACACCATTGTATTGCAGTAAAGCACAAGTTACTGCATGTGTTACCACAATGCATGGCAACACACATTATGCGCATTGGGGCACTGTGGTACCAATCATTTTAAATGACACCCCAGTGGACTAACCAAACCCATATGCATTGCAGTGCCCCACATTGTACATCAACACATCCCTCTTCATTGCTAAAAATGGTGCATGCACCTTTTTCTTGTGCATTCTGCTGTGTTAGGCAGCCCATCAAAGGTAATAGGTTTACACGTTATCGTGTGTTTGTTAATGCAATGTACAGATGTGAATGGGCACTTTTCACATAAACCTCATTTGTTAGTGAATCTGCCATATGAACACTATAGCAGAGGTACAATTTTAGCCATAAAATGCAATTGCGTATGTGCATGTGGTTTAGTAAACCAGGACCATTGCATTGCTTTGTTTATCATTAATAAGCTAGTGTCTTTCTAGATAATGAAATGTAGGTTACACAGATTCTGACATGTTACAGTTTGCCGCATATACAATATGACAGATGTAGGTAGGGCCTTAATCACAGAGGTTGCTGATCTCTGTAGAAACAGGAGGAATTATCATTTTGAAAACCTAACAGCAAGCATCATTTTTCATACTATAGCATCTATATGAGCAGTCTAGGCTTGCCAAGGGTCAATGTTCAACTTTCAAAGAGTTTAGCATACAATCTATACCATAATGAAAGTTTTTATGGATCTATACTGATATAAATATTAAAACCAATACTTGACTTTTACGTTGTAGATGTCTGATTAGATTTTTTTTGAAATGCCAAGGAACTGCAATGTAACAATCTCCTTAAAGACTTTCTCCATACTTAATCAAAAACTTAGGGGTCTATTCACTAAGCTGCCGTAGGCAGCCGAGTGAATGACCGACCTGAAGTGAAGTGAACACTGTTCGGCTATTCACTTCAGGCTGGTACGGCTGATTTTAGCCGTACATTGGCTGAAATCAGCCGTAAATCGGCTTGCTTCGCGTGGCTTCAGGTCGGCCGAACATGCTCAGCAGTACAGAAGTACAGAAGGAGTTCGACTCAGCCGATCCAACATCTGGATCGGCTGAGGCTTCTCACTGCTGTTCGGGCTATTCTTAAAGATGCCGAACAGCAGTGAGTGAATAGCCGAATGCCGCTGAGCGGCATTCGGCTCGGCTGTTCTGCTCTTTTTGGGTCCCTCGGTCCCTGTGGTCCTGGGGCCGCTTCTAGCCGAAGGATCGGCCGAAGCTACGGCCAGATCCTTCGGCAGCTTCGTGAATACACCCCTTCGTTTTATATACATTTGAAAGGGATATTTCCCATCTATATACATTATTTATCTTTTTTTCCCTTTGTTAGGAAAAAGTTCACACATTCTTGGCTTCTATTTTCTTGCTGGTATGCTTGAGCATCTGTGATTATTGTGTGCTGAAGCAGAGATTTAGAAGAGTTATAGCCAGGTTAACCAATGGCTACTGATGGTGGAAAATATGGCCTGGCTATCAAGGCTGTCTCGAAAGAATTACCTAAAGCTCAATCTAAGGCAAACTGAGTAAACCGTTGAAGTGTCGCCTGGATAGCATTGTCAGTTCACTGACTTGCTCTGACTGAAATGCTCTTTAAAGCAGATTAGTAAAGAAAGCACCATGCTTACAGCTTACTTAAACATTCCTTTCCACACAAATTACTTTTTTTTATGTGGGTTAAGTTAGCCTTTAAGAAGGACCGTCATTAAACCAATTGTCATTTATATACTTAATAAACTTAATTATAAATTTATAGGGTTATAATAAGGAACTAAAATTATATATGTTTAAATAGAAAATATAAGTATTGGCCGAAGCTACGGCCAGATCCTTCGGCAGCTTTGTGAATAGACCCCTAAGTTTAAAAGTAATAGTGCCATGTAAGGGGTACTTCCTATTTAGGCACAAGAATCCAATGATTTTATTTGTAAATGTTGTTTCATTTTCTCAACACCTTTTTGCCCGTTATCCATTGGAGATCAGGAACTACACAGCCTGGCTAACAGGGAATTAATTAAATGTGTTTACTTGTGGCATTTTTGTAATGTGAGGCACTAATTAGTATTGATAATTGCAGTGACTAATACAGAACTTGTAACCCCTTGGAGTCTAGCCATTTCCCATTAAATGCGCTTTGTGTCCAAAGCACGTCTGAAAAGTACTTAGCCTGTCATTTATCCTGGTGGCAGCTTTGCTTCTTCAGATAATGATGCACATTCAACAGACTCTCATTTTTAATTTATTTTATCAATGATTAACCCATAGTGTTTCTATTAGAACTCAAGACCATTACATTTATGGTCTCTGTCTGAAACAGGCTAGCAAAATAGTGGTTATTTAAGCAAGAGTTTTAAAAATATAGAGAAGAAAAAAAAAATTGTTTTATACTTTTAAAGTATCTTTTCTTTTCCTTCTCCCAAAAAAGCACACACGCATATACACACACACACATACATATTCACACACTTAACAGGCTGCTTTACGTAAGGGTAGGTGGAGGGCTCTATTTAGAGATCACATGGCTCTTGATGATGCCTTGTTGTACCGACACCTTCCTTTTTGGCAGCAGCCATAGTATGTGGTTATAACTGTTAAAAAGAAAATCAAAACGTGCTATATTTGACATGTCCCTTCAATGTTCACAGCTACAACTGGCCAGTCAGTTTTTACAGTACACTGCCTGCAGAGAAAGGACATGATTATGTGCTACATGAATGACAGAATCTGGTGACACCAAGCAACACTGGGACTTTTAGTTCTGAGAGAGAGACAGAGTCGAAATACATAAGTACCACAAAATTTAGAGTATTATATTTTCCATTCACTGGTGTAAAGATTGAATTCATAAATAGCAGTTCTTATTCTGAGGACCAGTTAATGCAAGCAGTTACATCCCAATATAACAAAAATCACAATGTGACATTTGTTTTGGGAAGAGCCCC
>NW_017306396.1:2082792-2118613 GCF_000935625.1 Nanorana parkeri | reverse complement strand
ATGCAGAGAAATTCAGTCCATTTTATCACTGTAGCCTGTGAAGTTATGATTGCAGAATTTTTTTTTACCCACCTGACCTTTAGGTTTGGTTATAGTTGCCACCTCTAGTTATTCTACTAAATATGCTTGCTAAATTTAAAATATATACAGTGGTATCTTGGGCAAAATGCCAAATAAGCCACAGCCGAAAATTCTGTGCATTCCTAACTTCTCTACTGCCCGCTGGGCGCTGGTCTGTGGCCGATTCCCGCTGCTCTCCCCTCGCACTGCTCTACATCACTGCCTGTTCATTCATGATTGTGGACATAGTAACTCATACTATATCCACAGTTTATGAATGGAGAGGAGCACTCGGTATAAAGACTTCCTGTTCATTCATAACAGGTGCAGAATAAAGGATTGAGTGTCCTCAATCTCTTTTTCTATTCTAAAAGGGAAATGTCAGGGGTCTAAACAGACCCCTGATATTTCCCCAAAGCCCTCGACAGTAAAGTAAAACAAATAAATAAATATAAAAATAAGATAATTGAAAATATTTTAATAAGGTTGGAAAAAAATAATTTTCGGTTTTAGAAATATGTATGTCTTTGCCATGCTGCCTTGATAACAAGATGTTAAGCACACTTTAAAAGATCAATGCATTTTACTACATTAAGTTTTGCTGTTGAAAAGAGGTCCTTTATGCTTGCTGTGATAATGCCACAGTGACATTTCCCATGATATAAAGTCTGGTAGGTATATTTCTTCTATACCTACAGGTAGTTCTTATATTTTTTTCTTTATTCCCATTTTCTCTCATTCAACAGCAAAGAACACTTTCTTATATTGATATAATTTTGATAATGGCTTCTACTTTAGAAACTCACAAACTTGTGAAAAATGAAGCAGGCACAGACGATGAATGAGATAGGTATATGATGAAGAAATTGGTTTATGCATTGCATTGAAAGAGAACTTCTGCAAATGGAATGTCAGGTCGCAGTCAAGATTTCAAGGCAAACTGCATTGTATTTCAATTTCATGTATTCACAGTTGTTTTGCGTTTTACTGGAACATCTCCATCTTTCTGTTATCAAACCCTAAGATAAAACTCCTTTTATAACTGATGGTGCTACATAATTGCCGTTTTTCATACCAAGCTAACATACTGCATAAGAGATCATTCACAGCAGGCTACTTACATGTATCATTACTATAATTCTTTAGTGCCAATTACATTTCAATTGTCAAGAGTCAAGTAACATATATTTATGATTTATGATACTGGCTCAAGCTACACCTGCTACTTATTCCATTTGTATGTATAATAATTTTTGCCATTCTCCAGTGTCTTACGTAAAGATACTGGGGTTGATTTACTAAAGGCAAGTAGATTGTTAATTTTACAAGAGAATTTGCACTTTACAAAGGAATTGTTCTCTAGATTAGTGACTGAGGTGAAGCTATGCTGACTTCTATCATTCAACCACATACAAGCAAACATACAGCTTTTTTTATTTTCCTTGCACATGATTGGTTATTATTTGCAAATTGAATTTCCAACACATTCATTAAGCTAAGGGAAACTTCACTTGCAAAGTGCAAATTCTCTTGCAACCCTTTGCACACTTCTCTCCATTGAAACACAAATTAGCATTAGTGTATGTTTTGTGAAACCAACACAAATGAAAGCCAGAGGCTCATAAGACCTAAGTTATGAGTTAGGAATTATATGTTTCTATAGAATTACAGATTTTATCATGATATGTGTCAACCATGCAGGAGCTCTAAAATCAAGTGTTCCTGTTTGCATTAGCTATATAGAAGTATATACAGCTTTTATATAGTTCTTGCACTTACAATAAATGCAGAATGACATGCATACTTCAAGTCCTACAAGATATAAAGCATTGCTACAGAGAAATAATTGATTAAACATTATCATGTGGAACCCAGTAAGTAAACATATGCCTAACCAAAGCAAAAAAGAATGGCAGTCATGAGCTCCATACTGTATTGGTTGTTATATGTTTTTGTTGTGGTCTGTCCCATTCCAGGGGTGTTCTTCACCTATAGTGGTGAAGTTTGCCGATACACAGAAAGACAAAGAACAGAGGCGTCTACAGCAACAGTTAGCACAACAAATGCAACAGCTTAATACTGCCACATGGGGGAACCTCACTGGACTTGGAGGACTTACGCCACAGTATTTAGCAGTAAGTATTTCATTTTCAATACCACAATAAGATACTTTTTAACAGGTATATGATAAAATTGCCATTTCTATTAGGTGAACTGTACCTGTCATAGTAAAATGTATTTATGGCATGGATGCCTATCTAAGTGCATCATTGCATACATGTTTTTGAATATATAGCTGTGTAAATGTATACATTGCACTGTATGTTTTAAAAGTGATAAAATCTGAGCAGTATTGTTCATGTATTGTCAGTATTGGTCACATATACATGTGTTCAAGGCAAATCCTGCAGGTTTGAGATTCATGGTCCTAGCAAATTTTTATGCAAACTCACCCGGGATAAAAAAAATTCAAACTATAATGATCTGCATAACCTTTGAACAATGGCCAAGAGTCTTAAAGGGCCAAAAAAGGAGCTTTTAGCATAAGCTCCAGGATGTCACAGCGGACTCCATTTAGTAACAGGACATGGGTCTAAGTTTGGAATTGATGTCAATTATGGGCTGATGTAATTTTCCATTTCTTTTACTGAAAATAACTGACTAAACACCCGAACAGTGACTGCTTCTGATTGGATGCACTCACTGTTCAGGTGTGAGTAAGAACCCCTTTCATGTTTTCTTAGTTATAGTTTTCACCAAACAGAAATAGAGGGATAATCTTCCAATGAGGACACTCATTCTAGTGATAGCAAAGAGGGGGTTGCCTCTCACGTTGGAGAGATTTACTCTCACTCCCTGTGTGTCTCCAGAATACGAAGTTAGGGGAAATCTCTCCAGTGGGAGCACTTGGAGTAAAAAGTAGGTGTTGTAACCAAATCCTACTCTTATTTAAAACTAAAAGAAAGTTTTAAATAATAAATAAAGTTTTGGCTATAGTTACACATAACCAGTAACCAGTGAAAAGTGATCAGGTTTTGAACTCTTATGTAAAATCTCCATACCGTTTAAAAAACTGAATGGAGTCTGCATATGATTAGGATATTTTAGCACTTATCAGCATCTGACACTGCAGTTAATTATTCAACATGGCTGCACCCACAGGTTTTGCATGTTATTATTATACAGATATGCATTAAACATGTTACAATATCTAATGGTGCCACTAAGAGGTGCCCTAAAAAACTTTTTTCTTCATGTTCCATTTCTAAAAACAATGCCCCCTTTAATCCATTGGTAATTATTCATAGTCTTCTAAATAACAAGGAAAGAAAGATTATAGGAGCTGAATAACATGTGTACTTAACAACTAGTTTTCTGCTGCACTGACATTTAATGAGTAATTAGTATTTAACTCAAGGGGCCTTCTGGTTTATTAGTGCAAATCATAGTTAATGCCTGTTCAGTATTCACATAAGGGCTTCATGAATTTCTACCGTTAAAACTTTATAACATGTAATCAAATAAATGCATGTCATAGAAAGTCAGTGTATTAATGGAAAAGAAGCACATTGCAGAAAGAAAAAGAAAAAAGAATCATATTTGAATATGAGTTATGGTAACTACAATACTACTGAGGGCTTTAATTAGTCGCGCTGTGTCAGTTTAAATGTATTTAACACCTGGCTGTTAAAAAGACTAAATTGATTAATTGTTTTTAAAGCAGTCATTTTATTGAATCCCCCCTAGTGTGTGCTCCTTTCTTTGCAGAGATTAGACATTGATATAGATTTACTGCATCAACCCAGGGGACATCCTGTCCATCCGTGAGCAAAAAAGTCTTTAAGAAATGGAATATATGAGGAAGGGGAAAAAAAACAACCTGTGTGCCACAATGCATATCAAGCAGCCAATTTGTCTCATTGTGGATGCCTCATTGCTTGATTTCTTGTTCTTTTATGTACAGCTCCTGCAGCAAGCCACCTCCTCCAGTAACCTGGGCGCATTTAGCGGCATTCAGCAAATGGCTGGTAAGTGGAGAAAAAAGCATTTAATTTTAGCCAATTATGCCCTATTTTCTACGGCTCTTAAGTTCTTTTGCACTAATGATGTTCTGTTAAAAAGGGACACCCCTCTGTTAAATTCTCAATTGAAACACTTGCTCTCTTAGAAATGGAAAATTGAACCAACTGCTCCGAGGTTGAACAAGTAGTTTATCCTGCATTAGTCACCCGCCATTTGTCCCAAGCAACCAATTGTAAAAGGCAGGATAGCTTTTAGTCCCCGCAGCTGCATCATATTCTAATAATGGTGATGACAAAACAACCGCAGGACCTCGGTTTAACTTCTATGGAAATTGCAGTGTCCTGGCAACCAATTTAGTGACAACGCAGGCATTTTTACAGAAGAGCAATGAATGCTGGGAAGGAAAATGTTTTGACCTTCTTTGGCAAAATTCTAAAATTACAAGCATAGAGTCAATACTGGATTATAATACATTTTTAAACCTAGCAGAATGGTCTGGTAGCACAAGAAGCCCAGACTACAAAATTACACAGTACATTTGATTTATTTTTTCCTTCTCTCTTATCCCCCCAAAAATAAAATTATCATTTAGTTTAAAGAAAAATCAAAGCTTGACTTTATTTGAAAGGCTGTGCGTTGAAGAATTTCTCTGTAATGAGCTGTGCCTGTAGTAGCTGATGTGTAGTGATTAGTGAAAGGTCATTCCCACTGTGTGACCTTCCATGCTGATATTCTAAGTTAATATAGAGCTGTAGAAGGCAGGGCATGCAGTAAATCAGAGTCTGGATGTCCATTATGCCTGCCGTGAGAAACTGCGAGAAAGCTTTCTCTTTGTTTGATGCAAAAGCAAAACAATTTTGAGCATTAATGTGGCTGTATTTTATTTTAATCATGACCCCCACTGCATCAATGAATATGTAATAGCACAAACAAGGACAAAATGTCCCTGTTTTTTTTTCTTCCTTTCTGGACTGTGCAACACATAGTTTTCTGCTGTGTCCTGCCTACTTAATGTTATAAGCTAGACCTAGCCTTTTATGTGTATTCCAGGTGCCTGTGCCCTCGTACTTTATCTTGAATGCTGTTCCTTTATGTTTTGCACTTTGGGTAGTAATTTTATTCACATCCTATTACATTGCCACTTCCCCCAAATAGACCACAAAGTTTTTTAAACTTGAACTTTATATGTAATTGTCTAAGCAAAATGGTTACAGGAGACTTTTCTTAAGTTGCAAAAATATTAAAATGTATCCATCAAAGAACTAGCAAACATAAACAAACATTTAGTGTATTTAAAGAACAATTATTATTTATAAATGTGCATGCACAAAGAATGGGACCGATGGTAGGTCATAGGGGGTCAGATTAGGGTTATAAGTGAGGTAAGGAGTGGTTAAATGTTAGGTTTAGCCTATGGTTTAAGTTATGGTTGGGGATAGGGGCATGTGGAGAACTAACTAATTGTTTCCTTTATTTTTTACCACGTTGAACCCCCCTTGCAGAACACAACCAATGCTAGGTTCTCTGCACTAGTAGCTGATACAACTACTTTATTAAAGGATGGATCCAAGTTGCACAATATAAACAGATAACATTGTAGAAAGCACGGATAGCTTATCTGCCAAAATTATATGCCCCTAGTAAATTGACAGATTCATGTTCACTGTGCATTTCCTCCTCTAGGTCAAGCCACTAACAACACTCTGATATATGCACCAAAAGACACACAAACGTTTTACAGAATAGCAAGATTAATTGACACATAGCAATGCTTGCTTATTTCAGTACAGGTGCATATACTGTATATGATGCTTGTAAAAGTTTGTAAGCGTCCACCAACGTTTACACCAGAGCCCATATAAAAGTGGTGTATTATTTCAAGCACAAAAATATTGTGCTCCACTACCCATTGCAAATATGTTTCTATTACGTATGTTAGTTTAAGACCTTTACACACCTGTGGTTATAGTTTTACTCAGCAGACCTTTTTATGGCAAGGAAACCGCACAGTAGTGCCTCTCTCCTAATCCACCCACTATACAAACTTGGAAACCCCTTCCTACTTATTCAGCCAAGTAAAAAAATTGCCTTTCAACTAAATTAAAATATCTTGGTTAGCAAAAACAATAGCACCCAATACATTTACCATATTGCTATTTTGCTTAGAGTGGTGTGTTAATGTTTAGAACATATGTATTCTTTCCAACTCAGGATAGTATCATGATAGCAGTTACCCTTTACCTCCATTTTATTTTATACCCTGAGGTGTCAGTGAAATACAAGATATTTGTTTATGTCATTGTAAACTACAGAGATGGGTAAACATTTTTTTGCGGCAAATTCGTTTTTCTCGTTTTTGTTTTGTATTATTTGTATGTTGTTTTACACAATCTCAAGTTTAGTTTACTAATTTGTATTGAGATTGTAGTCCATTACGTGAGAGAGCTTGGAGCGGTGGCTGTTTTACAACACACACAGGGACCATGGAGAACAAAAGCAGCAACCTTCCTGAAGGAAGGACAGTGTCAGCACAAATTGAGAGATGATTGAGAGATCTGCAGCTGAGTGATGCACAAATAAGCTACATATTTGGTAATAGGGTACTTGGATGAATTTTTTTGATTTATTTCCTGAGTTTAGTATCACTTTAATCATATCATATAATCTATATTGAGCAGCTAATAGATTAACCTAGCCCCACAGCCATTAGGCTGGGTTCACACCTAGGCATACGGAATATGCGCGTTTGCCGCGCGTTTTTAGCCGCGCGTTTCCTACGCGCTGTAAAACACCCAGGTGGGAACCATGCCCATAGGCAATTATTTGTTTTCACATGTTGAACATTTTACAGCGCGTAGGCACGTGCTGTAAAACGCCCAGGTGTGAACCAGGCCTTACACTTTACCGTGTAACATGCTATGAAATAATAAGCTCACCTTTGTTTACCCTTGTGTTTTAATGATTTCACTGACCAGCATTATGAATCAATATAGTAGAAAGTAAACACCATCTACTGACTAGTGGTTGTAATGTACCCTGGCTTCCCTCAAGTTCTAAAATAATTTATGTAGTTCATTTTCACTTCATGACTAGAGGCATTAGACTTCTTGGCCAGCTATTCAAAACAAACAGTTATTCTCCATTGAAGTAGACACCAGGTATTCCTGTGATGGGGCCCCGTAACAATTTAATTTAATGTCTACCTTGTATCTTTCTCAATTCTATCAGGTTAAACACAACTCCCCGAACTGAAAATCAGGAATCCCTTTTTAAATGTGGGTTTTCACCACACAGCAGTCCTATTACCATAATCATATTTTCACCTTAGGCTAGATTTTATGAGTATAACAGGATGGCTATTCAAGAAAAAGAAAAACTTCTCCTCTGGATAAGGAGCACATTGGATCATACAGGTTACAGTGAACAGCTGGGATTTTGTTTTGGGGAAAATATATAATGTTACATAAAAGTAAATATGTAGATTATGTAATAGCCATTTTTCCAGATTTACACGACTTGGTGTAGCTTATTATTATTTGGCATGTATCTGCTCATTTTGCACATGCATGCCAAAATACAGTGTTAGAGAAGCTAAAGAACTATAACACCAAACCTTTAAATAGGGGACACTTAACATTTGTACTGCCAAACAGCATGAGTCCTTTACAATTCAATACATTCTTATCAAATATATTTAACACTTATCATTTGCATACTTTTGTAGTTCAACCAGCAGTATATGCAAGAGTATACAATTTTGATGGTCACATTTTTTACAAGTGCTGTACAGCTAATATCTGGCTATCCAGGGTAAGCGGATGCTTGTTTAAATGCATGACTGTTCTCTAATGGGAGTTTCCTGTTGGAAGCGAGAGTTTATCACTTGAGGGTTTCTCATCTGTGCGTTTTATTGTTTTCTAGATTCTAACTTCAGTTCCAATAAGTCTTTCAATATTTTTACTGGTACAAGTTTCTCCCCACAGATATTCTGTGATCAGTTGGTACAGCAACTCATTATTGCACTGGCATCTTTGAGTAATCTAAACCTGCTGCCTGACAATATAAATTGGCCTGGAGATGTAAAGATCACTGAATTATTTTCTCATCTTAACACCTGCTGGCTGTTGGTATTGTTTTCTTATTTTTTTCCATATTTATTTTTATCTAATATATGAGTAAAGACAGACCATATGATCCAAGAATGAATAAAGCTCATTTAAAATATTTCCTGTGGCCATAATGGGACACAATCAACAGAAGCAGTCAACATTCATCATATACTACTTACCTTCTATGTACAGTAATGTGTTAAACCAAAATTGATCACATTAAAATATTCTATATTATCCTTCCATAAATAAAGGCAGATCAGGCCAGTGTGAATATATAGGAATGTATTTCCAAATGGAGTTTAGGCAAAGAGTATGTTCACTTAGCTTAGTAAATAAGGTAAATCTGTGTTCACTTTAAGTACAAACTCATGTGCAAGGAAGATTAAAAAACAAGATTTTTGCTTGGACATGATTAGATGATTATAGTGAACATGCTTCAATCCTATAATATTAGTAAATCTACCTCATTGTCTTACTTGCTTTTACTGCAATCCTCAGTACTTTTACCAGTTCAGATTCCTGGCTGCTAAAGGTGTCTACAGACATTTGTAAACACAGGACACATGGAGATATGTCTCAGAAACCATCTTAAACATTTCTCTAGGGGGATGCATTTTCTGATACAAAACTGAAATGGAAGGCTGTCTGACTCCTTTCACCATAGCATCAGCATCAGCATTTTACTTTTTACCTATAAGCCTTTTGCTGTTTATAGCTAGAAGATTCTGATTCTGATTAAACTAGATACTGTATGAGGACTGATGCAACACTTTGTTACTATGAACTTGAAATCCCTGACCTCTGGTCTAAGCCCTGCCCACCTGCCTGAAAGCCCATTTCCACCTTTGCGGAAGTAATTGAAAAAAAAATACTAGCAATGTACACCGAGTGTATATGAAGCAGGTATATGCAGCTGCTATATATGAACACAGAAACATGCTTATTTTGTTAGCTGTCCTGTTCATCTCCTCATGGAAATGGCTGCCTCTATGCTCTGCAAGCAGTCTGTTGAAATTACAACTAAGCTCTCCCCCCCCATTCATTCATTGTCCGCTCCTGGACAGTGTAATGTAACGTGGAAAGGCAGAGCTGGTGTTTCGTGATCGTGTTACAATGAATAACAAGGAGGGGGCAGCTTTTTACAGCCTGCTTTACAATATGACCCCAGATTCAGACTGAGTTTCCCTTGGATAACATTTTGAATTTGTAGGACTCATGCCTATAAACAAAGTCCATAAAAATGAAGAAAGCCTGCAATGTGAGTCATGAACATGTGCACACATATACATCATCACTGCACCTGAATAAATGCTAATCACTTACAAAGATGGAAATGGGCTTTAACCTGTTCAGTAAGTAGACTCTTGGGCCACGTAGCACACCTTGGCTTTACATCTGACAACACAATGACCTCCGTGTACACAACACAATCTTCTTTTTTTTTCTCTATAGGTTGAACTCGATGGACTTGTGTCTTTTTTCTTCTTTTTTCTCTATAGGTTGAACTTGATGGACTTGTGTCTTTTTTCAACCTGACTAATTATGTAACTATGTAGGAAGTATGTGATAGTAGTGTCACCTGCAGCTTTACCCTCTTTTTTAGGGAAAACATGCTGAAGCAAAACTGTGACTGTGCTGCTCATGGGTACATTGGGTACATTTTATACTTAAGGCTAACAATATTCTATGGTGGAATTTTTTTTTAGTTGAATATTTATTCATGTTTTAAGGCAATTATAACGACGTTACATTAAGACCTAGTGCAAACAACACCAGAGTCTTGTACTAATTATGAAATCCAGGTACCAAATTACACAATTACACACCAAATTATGAAGAGGTATGGCATAATCCAATTAGAAAGCCTGAGATGTGTTGAAAAAATGGATTTGGGGAAAGTGGAGGAGAGAACTGTAGGGATTGAGTGGGTGAGGGTGGGAAATGGGAGTATTGCAGCAGAGAAATGCACTGCTAATTTAACTTATCAAGTCATATATTACATAGAAAGCCAGAGGAGTCAATGGAGTAACGGAATCAGGCACATTTTGGAATATATATTGGCCTTTTTTACACTGGAGAGGGATCACTTCTAATCTTGGACTTTATGCACTGAATGCTAATTGTTTAGACATATTTAATTGTAATCACATATGGGTGTTTGATATTCACATATTTTGTCTTATATTATTTATCACATATTTAAGGAGCATGGCACAAAATGGTTTTAACTTGTTGACTAGTTTCTCAGATGAAATAAATGTACAGTAAAAGTATTCATTTTGAACAAGTAGTTAAACCTGTTACTAACAAGCAATTAATATATTTGGCAATGGAGGTCTACAGTGGGTGGTGTTAACAAATGCTCACAACTATCAAAAGTTAAAACTTGTTATCACTTAAAGATTTTCCAGTGTATTCTGGTCAATACCTATTTCCATTATCAAGAACATAAGTTGTTAAATGCACTTGTAGTGTCTGTCAAGTTGCCCAAGAAAAGGAGCAGATCCCATTGCAAATGAAGATAGGCAGGGGATTTTGACCCATCTATAGCTAGCTTCAGTGTTGAATGGCTGAAAGAATGAATTAAGGTAAGAAAGGTAATTAAGAAGATTTATACAATCATAATTGGATAATTAGAATGTTAATGAACTGTTACTTGGACTATCATTAAACTTTAAAAGAATGATTGCCACTCTACAAATAGTGACTTAACATGTTAAACATCGACTTTGCTACTTTTTTTACAAAACAGTAAATAAATATAACATTTGTTTTCTTTTGCTCTTGGTTTTGAGCGTTTTCTATTGGGTGAACACATGCTGGCCGTTACTGTCTAGTCAATTTGCCAGTAATTCCCGCTGCTGTCAACAGTTGTTAACAGGAGAAAAAAGGAATATCAGCTTTACTCCTCATATTGAATAAGGCTCAGTGCGGCACTGGCCTGATGTTTTATTTAACACCTGTTGTGCTGTTTCCTTCAGCTTTGCAGCTGGGAGGCTTTGATAGCAAAGCATGAGTACTTTATATAAAGTCTGTCTTCCAGATGAACAGAGTTTAACAAGGGTAATACATAACTTGTGTCACTAACCTATTTACAAACATTCTTTGCACAGCTGATAAGCTTTATATGGGAAAACTGAGTGAAATGACTGTGAATAAGTAGCTAAGATAGAATAATGTGTCACGCATATACTTAATACCATTTAGACATTTATATGAATATAAAGCTTATTCACAGCATTGTTCATGTGTGTTCAGAAAATGTATGCTACTAGAGAATTGTGCATTCCTTTTATTCATGGTTCCATTAGTAAGTAGAACTTTTTTTTTTAAGATTACCAGGGCAGGTGATGTACACATAGCAGAATACCAATCACTTTTTCTTGTTGTAGCACACTGGTTACATGCCCTTCTTGATGGGGAGGTTTCTGATCTATGCCAGTATTAGCAGAGGTCAGCAGTACCATCCAGAAGAACCACAACAGCTAACAGCCAATTAACTACACACAGATGACAACAAGAGTTCCATAAACCCCCGTGTGGACGACTGCACATTTCCCCAAAAATACATCTCCTACATCACCAACCTGGACAAAATACAGTCTTGATGTATAATGAAAACCAGCGCACATTTATGTATTCTCAGACTTTCTGCTTTTCTGGCAAATGATAAAGTTGCCAGAATGCCAGTCATAGATATTTTTATGTGACTCATATCATAAAGCTGTAACACATCTGTAAAACATCAGTTTAAAAACTTTTTGCCACCTTAAAAAAAAATAAAGTTTCCCCTTTACCTTAAACAAATCCGTGGCTTTAGTTCTAAACTTTAGACAAAATGTACACCATAACAGTGATAACAACAGTATTGTCAATCCAAAAATGTCATGCATACAAATATATTTGGTGTTTTTATAGAATATGTTCTTACTAATGTTTTCTACAAATTTTAAATGGATACCAAGTCCAGCAATAGACAATGTGGTCCAGTGTGGTCTGTGACCTCCAAATAGGTATAATGGGTATAAAGAACCACGGCTGGGTCTATATGAGATGCGTACAATTAAATATTAACAAAGATGCATTGGCACAGTAGTTCAGTTAAGGTAAGAGCAGGGTTAAAGTGTGTAGGCACTACTTGGACCCATCAAATGGTGGCAGTAGGAAAAAGAGAGCAGTAAAATGTGTTATTGTAGGAAGGATGAAAGAAAGGCAGGAGGGTAGAGTAGACAAAGAATAAACTAAGCATCTGGCAGGGGTGAGTGTAATTATACAATCCTTGAAGACCAGTTAATCCTGATGTCCTTAATTTAAAAATGTGCTTAGTTGGTTGAAACTGATAAAGACAATCCAGACACTCTAGATTTCAAAAGATTTTGAGCATCTATCGAGTACTTGAGCTGTAAGCTCCTTCAGGTGCATTAACTGAATAATTTATGCTACCCGTGTTGTCCTTGACCTCCAATACCTGGCCCTGCCTGCTAGGAGTAAGAATCAAAGGATTGCCTTATGGATTGTGAAAGTGAACCTCACCCATGGCAAGAAAGTAAGTGGTCTATTTGTAAAGGCTAGACATGTAAGTTTTGTTTCAAATGGATATTTATACATATTTCGTTAAATCCGGACATGCGTATGCATCCAAATTTTCAAATTCGAATGCGTCCTAATGTGAACGAATCTGAATGCTCGTTTAATCCTTCCGAATTTTGTTCGAAAAACAAAACTAAGGCGGACATGTGACTGTTCTCTGGCCTCAGAATTGTTTTCTTTTTTTGGCACTGTCATGTGACTTTATACCGAAAACGAAAATTGGTACGGATCCAAAATCCGAATAACGAACTGATTCAAAGTTCAGATCCAAAAAACAAAATAAAAATCTGAATAGATCCGAAATGACACAAATTGTTTGCGGGGTTACATGTCTAGTAAAAAGCAATCCACAGCTTGTGCTGACAGAGGAAAACTCAGTTAACAGTATATTTTAGGATCACTGTGGTACTCCATATAAGGTAGGCCTATCCCTCTATCCTGTTTGTGTTTGAGTAGGATGTCATGTTATATGCAAGGTGGCCTATGGTTCCAAATGCATCTCAATCGAGCTGTTTCAAGACTGAAAAAAGATGAGGTACTGTAATGGGGAGGGTCTAAAACCGGTTAAAAAAATTGGGAACTGTTTGCATTTTAAACAGGGTCATCCTGCCCAGCCAGGAGTGAGTAAGGTTTGACCTTGAGTGCAGGCGCTGTTGACTTTTGCAAAGTAAGGTTAGATAATTCAGTGAGTATAATTATTTAGGTGTGGTGCCCAGTGGAAGGGAAACACTGTCTGTCTGTAGATGTCTAAAGACCTAATTTATGGGTATTGAAGTAAAAAAGGCATATGTTGCCAGTTCAGGGAGTATTGCTGGTAAGGTTGTTGGGCATAATTTATCAAGGTGACCATCTTAAACATGTTTTCACTGGCTTTCCTGAATGGAACGAAGATGACACGCATGAGATGTTAGTCTGTTAACTCTAGCTTTGGTATATATCTTCTGGTCTATGTTATTGAATTATATTGTTCATTGTGTCGGGTCTCGGTGTGCTTCGGGAAATAAATATGTGCCACCTGTGACTGGGTAGAAAAAGCGCACCAATCCGAAATAGCATTCAAAGTTTTGTTACAAATAGGAAGAAGTTGATTGTGAAAGTGTTTAAGACATACTGTTGAAATCGTTGGGACTGGGGCTTCTCCCAGACACCAAAGACGTTATTACGGCCAGTATCTCCTCCTGGTCCATGAAGGTGGGCTGTCAAAGATTCTGGGTCTTTTGGGTCCGTCACCAGAAGACCAGTGGAAATTATATAGGCCTGAAGTTTAGTTTGCCAATCCAGTTCAGGTGTGGGGGTACTTCCTGGGATTAGGTGTTATAGAGTTCACAGCATTATCTATGCAATTTATCCACAATTTGTTCAGAGATAAGAACTATCTCATGATATGTGCAGGAGATCTTTGGTATAAATGTTTGGGATTGTTTTCGCCCGGATCAAGCAGCAATTTTGCATTCCATCTTCCAAGAGGGCACAGGAATGCTGGCATAGGTCAGGGTATATAATGATCTGTGTCCTATAGTGGACTTTTTCTCTGGTTGAAGTCATAACAGCTTACTTTTGTTGAGAAAATTGGACCCAGCACAGCACATCCCTCAGTTGTGGGAGGTGGGCATTGTAGTAGCCCAGTTTGTCTTGTTTGTGGGTCTTCAGTATACAGCAAATCAAGGCTACATTGTCTACCTTGGTTGGGAGGATTGCAAAAGTTTTAGAAAAAGCCTCACATATCTTTATCATCAGGTTCACTGTCTGATTCTGATGATCCCCAGTGGCTCAGGGAGCAATGTGATTCTCTGGGTTGAGTGTGATGTGGCAGGGTGGAAGCTGCTGAAGCTTCCTGTCCTTACATTTTTTTGGATGACTTCAGGGAGGCCTCAGATTCCCTGGACATGTGAATCTGATGTGGGATTGTAGATGGGAAGACTTGCCACTCTGGAGCTATGTGTCTTTCTCTTATAGCTCTTGCCCATAGTGGTAGAAACAACATGTTAATGAGGGTCACTTGTGCTAAAATCAGGACCAGGTGTGGGAGTTCCTCAGATATGAATCTTCATGCAAACATAACACCCCCAAATATATGGCTTTTATTTATTGGCGCTAAAATTCTGCACTGAAATCGTCACAACAGAATCAAATGATTCATTAATTTATACCAAAATACACTAAAGGGAATTCCACTCTGCGTGAGCATGCTTCTGATATGGAGAAATGCACATATCACACTTGTAAACAAGTTTCTGTTTTCACAGGATGACATCTGTGAATGTACAGGCTCACTACAAAATTTTTCTGTAAAAGTGCTAATAGGCCTTGTGAGAATGTTTTTATAACCACCCATCTGTCATTTTTTAACAGGCCTGATTGGCAAGCACTTGTAACAAGTGACATCTGTTCTCACTTATTGATATGTAGATTTATGATAATAGCTATGAACAATCACCTTAGGTAAATGTAAATGCCAACCCTAAAAATTTATATTTTTTTAAATAGTTAATCTCACTGTTCAATAAATAACAGAAATTGTAAAGTATGTGTATGTGCCAAAGTTAAAATGTACTACACATAAGCAAAATTTTAATTCAATAACTAATTCTAATGTAATTAACTGAGATTAACAATACAAATGCAGTTTCATATAGACAGAGAATGGAAAAGATTAGTCTATAATAACATGTTGCTAAGAACTGTGATTTACAATAAACAGTCACAACAGTCACAAATAGCAAAAAAATCATAGAAAATAAATAAAATGTATTTTATGATTGCTTGCTAATGAGTATTTCATCTCTTATTAAATAAAGCCCTGTGTCTGTAGTCTACAGTATTTCCAACAACTTGTGTAAAGAAAATTGCCAAATTTGAAATCAAAATGGCTATTTGCAAGTGAAGTAGATTGGAAATGTTGCTACGGAATCGAGAAATGCATGGCCCTAATATTTTCTCATTTTTTCATGTACTTGTAAAGATCAGTAATGCACACGTTGTAATATGTAATATAATAATAGTGACAAATTGTTGGATTACTTCCTTTGTCTAGAAATAGTTTAAAGTCCTGTACACACTGAAAACAGTACATATATACATCACATCTATCTAGAATTTGAAAGAGTAACAACCTAGCTGTACAAGTCTTTTACACAGCATTATGTGTAACTTTACAAAAGTAGATCTGACTAAATAGGTGGGGTTTAATAAGAGAGACTAAAACAAAAAAAAACATTGTAGCATGGTGACACATTGGGGAGTATATGTTTTAATCACAAAAGATTTTATTTCGTCTCTCAGTAACTGAATTCTTTACTAAACCCCACCTACAAAACATATCCACAACTGCAATGATACAGGACAACTAAAAAGACATAGAAGGGCGCAATAACCTGAGTGTATATTTATGCTCGCAAAAAGAAAAAATGTCACTTACCTTAGTGTCCGGAGACTGGAGGAAAGGCGGCCTCTGATGGGGATCTAGGGATCCAAGAAGAGAGCCTACACTGGGTGGGTGCCCAACAGGGGAAAGCCCGTCCAAGCGAGCAAGTAGCTGGAACCAGAGGGAGAAGGGAAGCCGGAGGTCTGTCGGTGTCCCTGCTGTGCCTGCGGGGAGCTGATTGAATGGGACTCGGCGGCGTGCAGTCGGCTTCAGCGGACGTGAATGCGGCTGTAGGACGCGCCGCTCCTACAGCCGCTTCTACAGCCGCATTCACGTCCGCTGAAGCCGACTGAATGCCACCGAGTCCCATTCAATCAACCCCCCTGCAGACACAGCAGGGCCACGGACGGACCTCCAGCTTCCCTTCTCCCTCTGGTTTCAGCTACTCTCTTGCTCGGACGGGCTTTCCCCTGTTGGGCACCCACCCAGTGAAGGCTCTCTCCTTGGACCACTCGATGCCCATCAGAGGCCGCCTTTCCTCCAGTCCCCGGACACTAATGTAAGTGACATTTTTTCTTTTTGCAAGCATAAACATACACTCAGGTTATTGCGCCCTTCTATGTCTTTTTAGTTGTATCAATCACAGGTGCCTCCTCCTGGTCTCTAGGGCTGCATACCACACCACATCTAAATTCTACCCGAGTGCGCTGTACATTGTTTTTGTCGTAATGATACAAGACACTGTTTCCATGTTACAGGCGATTTCCCCCATGCGACAGGATACTGCTAAAAACTGCTAACATGTTACAACAGACTCTCAGTGGCTACCAGCATAATACAATGAACTGTTAAAGGCTGCAGTCATGTTACAAGTACTGGTAGAATTTTAAAAACCAAGAATACATGTGTAGAAGAAAGAAGAGGACACTACTTACCTACTCAATACAATGTACCTTCAGAAGTTGTTGACTTGTGCAGTATGCTCCTTGAAGTTGTCCATCATACAATACTCTATCTGAATTTGCACCTCGGTACCGTGTGCCCCCAGAAGTTTTCTCCTCATGCATTTGCCATTCTGAAGTTACCTTTCAATTCAATGTGCCCCCATAAGTTGCCTCTTTTCATACATTATCTTCGAAATATCCCCTTTGCACACCGTACTGATGTACCCCAGAATCCAAAGGGAGCTGGAACAACTGGTGGATGGTGCCAAAGCCTACAAACTAGAAGATATGTTGTCTACACACCATCCTGCTTCAGAATGTCATCTCTTTTCATATTCCTATAGCATGGCATATAGATGCAGCGTTTCAGAGCCTCACAGGGCCCCTTGTCATAGCAAAGTTACACTTTACCTGCAACGTTGCATCTATATGTCATGCCATACTCGAGGAAGAGCTCCCCTTAGCACCAACTTAACAATCTAAATTACAGAGCAGAATTGTGCTCACATGCAGCAGCAACTGGCTGATCCTGATTGCCTCGCAGGTCAGGTGACCTCAGATTCCTCCACAGTTTAGATGGTATCTAGCCCCATAGGAAAGATTGTACATTCTCCTCCAATGCAGTCTTAATGCCTTTAAAAGCTGTGTCTGGCAACTGGACTTTTGGGGGGTAATATGGGACAACTTAGGAAGGCACAGGATTTCAGTGTAAAATCAGGGCTGCCGCATAGAAATTAGAAAGGTAATAGATAAGACAAGTATTAATGACACCTGCATTACCTATTGAAGAATGGGAAATTCAGATTTGTGGCAAATGCTAACAGATCTGGCAAATGTGAGGGTGGTGAATTCAATTGTATGGCAAACAACTAGACAGGCGGATGATCATCATCAAAGCTACTCTTTAAATATATCCTTAAATTTTTCGTTTTAGTCATATGATTAAGAGTTATACAATTCCAACAATTACACCTTTTTTGGTTTTTGGTTGCTTTTTTTTTAATTAAATTTTTTTTTAAATAGATTTTTTGCATCTTACCCTGTTTATTTCAAAAGGACTTGAGGACCTTGCTTGTTTTACAGCGATAAACCTTTACATTTACTGCATGAGGCATGACAATGATGTAAAAAGCAAGTTAATTATTTTTATTTTCCCTGAAGGTCTCTTTTGTCTCTCTCACACAGGCATGAATGCTTTGCAATTACAGAATTTGGCTACTTTAGCAGCTGCAGCAGCCGCAGCCCAAACCTCAGCTACCACCACCAATGCAAACCCTCTTTCCACAACGGCTAGCGCACTGGGAGCGTTATCAAGCCCGGGTGAGAAGTGTACTTTTTCTGTCACGTAGAATATTCTACCAGGATGCTCAATGAAGCATTACTGCCACCAGTTTTTTTTTAGCAATACCATGGCCATGTTTATGAGGTTCTTTAACTCACCACTTGCATTGTAATTGTCTGCATTTCCCCACTGTTTCAATGGTGTTGTGGTTTTTTTAGACTGGGCCATACATACATGCAGTTGGTGGTTGGTGGTTATCCTTCTATCTGAAATTGCTGGAACATTTCCCACTGCCTCTTCCTGTGTTCAGAAGTCATTGCATTCACTGAACTTTTTTTGCACGTGTAGTCATTTTTTGTATATTTTGTCATCCCAGTTTATGAGCCATTATGATTTTAATTTCCATTTTGCATTTCAATGTAACTGAAGTAGCTCCGATACAGCTCTGTCTTAATGAAAAGTCTCAAAAAGGCTGATTTACAAAAATCAGGTATATGCATAGGGTAATTTTAGGTGTATCTATAGCAAAAACTTTATTTTGTTTTGGATAGAGTGTGAAAGAGTTTGAAACTCTGTCAGGTTTGTTTGCTGGCTGTTTCCACACTAGAAATATTCACCATCTTTGTTTGTCCTGCAGACCCTTGTTCCCTAGACAAAAAGTAGCCGGGAATAATACATTTGATTGTTGATCAAAACAGGAGGTTATGGAAACTGTTCCAATTGGGACACTGGTTACAGTGACAAGAGGGAATGTCCTCTCCCTTTGGAGTCATTGCACTCATTTTCTGTTCTGTCTTCTAGTTTATTAAACTAGGGATTCCTCTAATTTGATTAATCATTTGAGAAATGTCACCAGCACACTAAAGTCCTTTAAGGATCACCAAGTGTTCATTTATTCAGAGCCATGTCATGAAAAACAATCGCTTGGATGTGGTGGATGAAGGGACCCTGTCTGTCCCCGAAAGAGCTTGTTTTTCATGACATGGCTCTGAATAAATGAACACTTGGTGATCATTAAAGGACTTTGGTGTGCTGGTGACATTTCTCATACGATTAGTGTAATTGGCGGCGCCATCCGTGGTCACTACAAGTACCCTCTCCCGATAACTGGGACATCTGATAAGGAGTGCGACAAGGCATCCATACATCCTCTAATTTGATGTCAGGCTCTATGTAGGCTTCTACCAGAAGCAGCGATCCACTTACAGAAGTTCGGAGGGGGAAGATTTCTAGCAAACCGTTGTTATAAATGGAACCCTATTGCCATGAAATTCAGATTTCATGGCAACTACAGATTATTATCCATGATCTTGTAAACTTTATTTTAAACACTAGGAATTTCAGATGGTTTAATGCTATATTAAACACAAGTGTGGTTCAAAAACAATTTAGTTTTCACTTTACCTCCAACGGAAAGATCTTTCCTGCCTGCTGGATGGATAGCTATAAGTACTGAACAAGATAGGGATGTGTATGGACATCTAATTCTTAACTTGACTTGTAGACAGTCCAGGGAAGTAGAAACCACAATAGGAAGGGAACAATATCTAACTGAGAGTGAATCCTTAGATACAATACAAATATTTCATCACTACTATTCAGTGTTCAGTGTTCAAACTGCCACCCTCTGCTACACTGTAATATATAACAAATATTATGACACCAGCATATTTGCTGTAGCTAAGCCTCACCTCTTTTCATTGTATGTTATTGATGTGTTGCCTGTGCAAGTTATAACGTGGTCTTGGCTTACTTTAACACGAAGTTAAGCTGAAGCTGAGAATTCATCAGTAGCAGTTTTAAGCTCACTTTTGGATAACAAAGCAATGGTTCTCAAAAATGTGTGCCTTTGTTGGAAAAAAGGTGTAACTTTGGCCTCTGCAGATATGTATTTCTTTGAGAGAATATACCAAACACCTCACTGCAACTCTTTTCTATTAAAAAAAGTTCTATTTTAACAGAGCTTCTGTCATAATAAAAGCTTAGTGTCGATATCAAAAGCATTCTCCGGGCCGATTCCTGCAGGTTTCGCTATATCTTTGTTCAGCTTCCTTTTGTATTATCCTAGGTTTTCAGCAACAGCCTTTGAAAATAGCTTCGGCATTGACTGCATTTTCCTTTACTGTTGTAACAAACATCAATTTAAAAGGTGGTCACACTTAGCGCTTGAATGTTCAATAGCTAATGCCATCCAATTGTATGCTCTTCATATAGTTAAACCACTTTAATCAGATGTTGTGTGCAGTGCGAATAGACACCTTTAAATTATGTTCATATGCAAATGATGCAGTTAATGGTGTATTTAACTGCATTATATAGTTGCAGTACATCTTGTCTCTTTTTAAAATCTTTGATCATTGCCATTATCTTTCATATTCTCCTATTCATTGTCTGATACCATCATTTTTATTGAAAGCAGCAGAAATAAATGAAATAGAAAAAAATGTTTGATGGAAAGCGGATGCGGAATATAACCCATTTCTGAACAGCAGAATGATTCCAGCCAACTTTATTTCCCCCTTACATACATGTTCACAGGCCATAAATAATGCATTTCTTGCCACCTAACGACCACTTCTCCCTGCATTAAATAATGCTTTGATTCCCATCTAGTTTCAAGATTTCTTTTGATACCTGCTGTTTATAATATTGCAATGACTTCACAAGATCTATGGATCACTTTTCAGTTTACTCAGCCATTACAATACTTTAAGACCTGATTCACACCTAGGCAGCAGCATTTTCGCAAGTAAAAACACACTTTTTGTGCTGCACATATTTATGCGTTTTTTTACGCAATTATACGCACATACATTAAATATGTGCCTTTTTATGAGTAAATTGTGGCACATTGAAGTAAATGGACAAAGCACGTACAAAAACATGCAAAACGAATTGCAATGCGCGTTTTCAAGTGTTTCCTATTCAGTCTATGGGGCCAAAAGGAGCTGAGATTTGCCCCAAAGAAGCTCATGTACTTTTTCCAGTGACAGGCATTTTGCTTATTGTGACAAAATGCTCAGGTGTTCCTAAGGGCCATAAGAATGAAATAATGTTTTTGGTGAAGCTTTTTGTCACACTGAATCAGATGTGACAATACGCTCAGTGTGAACCAGGCATTAAACAGGCATAAAAAAATAGGTCCTGTTATCCCCTCAATAAAATAACACTTGTTTAAACTTTAAAAAAAAAAGAAATAAAACATTGTGAGAAAATAGTAAAGAATGCTCACCTTAAACCCTGTCTTTCAATGCACTTTGAAAGGCAAGAGTCAAATCGCTCAGTCTTTTCGCGGGATCCTGTATTGCCCTCCATCTAAAACCCATATTTATCTAATTTGAGCATTTACGTATTTCTTTAAATGCCTTTTAAGGTTAAAAGCCAATATAGGAACTCTTGGTGATCTGGGGCTCCCAATGTATCACCCCTGCATATATCTGGGGAGAACAGCCTTTGATTGGGCAGGATAGTTGGTTTTATTACACATTTTCTCAAAAATGTACCTCCGATATCTGCTGATTAAGTAAATCTTTGAATCTGAGAAAAACGCTGAGTTATCCTCACTACAAGATTCAGTGTTAAATCAATGGAAATAGATTGTGCCATAGTGTAAATGTATACTGTATGTGTAAAAAAAAAACGATTGCAATAAGCTCAATGGTGGGGTTTTGAGGTGATATGTAGAAGGCTGGGAACCTTTATTTCCTTATAATCCATGCCTTCATCAGAAATAGTTTATTTTATGTGCTCTTATGTTTTTTTAAGACTTTTAACTCACTTTATGTTCTTGGTACCTTAAAAACCTAGTTTTCTTTGTAAATGCTTCTGTGTTGGGGATGTGATACTTTATATTTATATTGATTAACCCCCTCCCAAATACATAAAACATGTGCTTCAGCATCTGCACTTGCAGTTTTACCTTTGTCCCCTGCAAAGACTCTCAAATACCCATTAAGCCTGCCAGTCAAGTCTGCCTCCTATGATGGGTGACAATGCAGCTGCACTGCTCCTGAATTCAGAGCAGCCTTACCACCTTGTCATGTAGGCTGTACCTGTTGCACTACAGTGGAATTAGAAGACATTGCAGGAAATGTGGTCAATGATTATTCACAAGCCTGTAGTTTATCAATAACCAGCTTTCCTCTTTGTGTGTGGGTACTTTGCAGTTTCCTCTGAATATTATTATTATATAGGATTGATATACTGCCAACAGTTTGCACGGCACTATACAATATAAGGAAGATATTACAGTAACAATGCAATTCAAGACAAGATAGTTAGGGGGGCCCTGCCCATGAGAGCTTATAAAAGGTGGTAGCTGTGTGGGAATGAGTTGTTTGAGAAAGTAATAGTTGTTTAAGAAAGTTCATCAGTTAGGTGGAGGTGGGATATGCTTCCCAGAAGAGATGCATTTTCAGGGATCACCTAAAGGCAGACAGAGTAGGAGTTAGCCAAACAGGTTGAGGTAGGGAGTTCCAGAGAATGTTGGAGACACAGCTGGAGGCAAAGTTGTTGATTGCTTTGTAAGTGGTTGTTGATATTTTGAATTTTATTCTTTGGGCAATTGGATTCCAGTGGTAGATGATTCTGGCAGCAGCATTCATGATAGACTGAAGGGAGGGGTAGTCTGGCTAGAGGTAGGCCAATGAGGAGGGCTTTGCAGTCAAGATGAGAGATAACAAGTGAATGGATCAGAAGCTTTGTGGTTTCATTGCTTCGGAAGGAGCGTATTTTGGAGATGTTACGGAGGTGAAGGATTTGGATAGTAATTGGATGTGGGGCTGAAAGGTGGGGTCAGAGTCCCAGATTACACCTAGCACCTTGGCATTTGGGGAGGGATAGTTGCACTGTCAATCTCAATGGAAAAGTTGGGGGAAGGTGCACGGGGGGAAGAAATATCATGAGCACAGTTTTTGAAAGACTGCGTTTTAAGAAGTGGTGTGACATCCAGACTGATATGTCAAGCCAAGTCTGATTAACTATTGTACGCCCATGTAAAAAAGCAGCGCTACAACAAAATCAAACATTAGGAGGGTTATTCACTAAAGAGCCGAAGGATCCAGCCGTAGCTTTGGCTGATCATTCAGCTCTCTTTGGCCGCCTCTGCCCTTCGGTTCAGTCGAACCGAAGTGCTGCTGTATGGGCTATTCACTATAGCCCGTACAGCAGCTGAAGTCATCTGAGCGGCTCAGCCGAGTACCGGGCAGAATAGCTGAGCGAAATGCTGCTACGCAGCATTCAGCTATTCACTAGCTATTCGGCCCCTATAAGAATAAGGGCGAACGGCAGCAAGTGAGCTGCCGGAGCTTCGACTCAGCCAATCCAGATGTTGGATCGGCTGAGTCGAACTCCTTCTGCACTACGGCTCATCCGAACATGCAGAGCATGTTCGGCTGACCGAAGGCAGCCGTTGCTCGGCTGATTTTAGCCGATGTACAGCTGAAATGAGCCGTACAAGACTGAAGTAAATAGCTTCGGCTCGGCTATTCATTCGGCAGCTTTGTAAATAACCCCCAAAATTGACTGGCCTTAGATTTCCTTTTCCTCAAAGAAAACATGTATCCATTTTACCCGTTTGTCATAATTTTTCTAAGACTGAATGTAATAAATATGTTTGCCAACTGCTAGCTTGAATTGCCAGCCTGTACGTTTGCAGGTGTTCCCAGGCTTCCTATACCACTGGAGGCTGCTGTTAGACATAACCAAAAAGGTACCTTGGCCATCAACATATGGATGCACAGTGGTCAGGGGTTACAACCACAAGTTTCTTATATCAGGGACTCTAGGTGCAAGATCTCCCCAAGCAGGCTTCTCTTTTTTCGGATCCCTGTAGCTATTGTAAAGCCAATCTAGGATTCCCTCTGTTGCATTCTCTGTCTGGGCAGTTCCATAAACAAAGGTAGGATTGAGAAGTGATAGTGAGACACTAATAATCTTTCTAGCAGGTTGTCAGGTCTAGAAACTCAGGTGTAGAAGTCTTGCAGGCACTAACGAAGAAAAGAATGCTTTACATTTCTGGCATCTGTCCAAAAATGAAACATCATATGTAGGAGGACCTAGACTAGCAAATCTGACTTTACTACTTGTAGACAATTCATTACAGTCCAGATGTCTGGCACCCAAGACAAACTTTGAGATCATGCAGGCCAAAACTAAATTATTTAATCTGCACGACTGGATAATTGAAGTCAATATTCACACTCTTTATTGTGTGAACATTCTCAACTCGTTGAGTAAATCAGCCTTAATATGTGACCTTTTCTAGCATTATTAATGTTTGTTATTCTAGAAATCATTTAGCAACAAGAGGTTTTTTTTGGCCTATTGTGGGGCAATTATCAGTTAAAGGGTTTCTAAACCCTCATGTTTTTTTGCATATATCTACTGCTAGCAAACAGTAGATATATGCAAAAAGTTTTTTCTAAAAAACAAAACGCTTTAACAGAGGTTAATACTTACCTGTGTCTTCCCACGCGTTCCCATCTGAAAATTCTCGGGTGGCACTTGGGGCAGGTGCATGCGCAGTTTGGATTTTCGGCCGGGAGACGAGGAGAGACACAAGGTAAGTATATGAACGCGTGCACCCGCATGCAGACACCGTGGGACAGGAAGTACCAGCAAGGACAGAGGAGTCAGCGCTGGAGAGAAGGCTGAAAACGACAAGAAAGAAGAAGATCGGATTAATTGACATCATTTAAGGTAAGTGCTGTTTGCCTTTAATGTCACTTTAATTACTTATGAAATCGGATCTGTCATAATAGTGTGGCATGTTAGCCTAAAATGTATCTCTTTTATGCATCACAGTAATATAATTTATTGTTATTTTGTATTGTGCTCTTTAATATGCTGTGTTACGTTTTTGATATGATGAACAAAATACTACAGTGTATTCCTGGTGAATGAAACAGGTTTATTAAGAGAGAGATTTGTGCTGTTTGCATTGGTGCAAGCATCTTGTTTTCCAATACATAACAAATGCATAATTCCACTTCTCGCTCACTGGAGAGTAGTAAAACATGAAAAAAATAGGAAAATGTTTAAACTGTAATCATGGCAACATGGCCTTGATTGTTGCTGTTCGTTCTTGTTTTATTTTTTTATTTTTTCCATTCTACTAAGTACCTCCCAGCAGCATTCCCTTAAGTGATCCTTGGTAACTTTGTGCAGAAACTTAAAAGGTGAGATTCCCTTTGTTGAAAAGAACACCTAGGGCAATAAGCTGTTTCCTTTGTTTCCTGGCCTGAAAAATTAGAGTTGAATATGTCTAAATTGCCTTTGGATAAAATAAATGTCCCCTTTAATTATTACAGACATGTGAGGACAGGAGTAGGAATGTACATTGCAGAAAGCAGAATACAGAAGAAAAATCATTTGTGAAGTAGCAACTGTTGACTATTTCTCTTCTCTAATGCTTTGACTACCACTAGTAGAAAATGTACTTGCATACTTGTGTTTCCCTTTTCTTTTCAGTTGGTTATTCATCTGAAATCATAATTGGCTATACCAATTATAACAATCAGCCATTAACTAATTATTCAACTTTTTGTCTGACTAGACGTACATGATAAAAACCATGCATCTGGTTGGTTAGCATACTTCAGTACAGATTTACTTTCATATGTGCATTGCAGTTTTGCTTATTTGCCATTTTTTAACACTTTTTTCCCCCCATATAACCAACAATATCAATATTTGGTGGCATAATTGTAGCAGATGGTTAGGGTTCTTAAAGAAGTACTAAAAAAGGCTAAAAAATTTATTAACCCTTGCAGTGGAGCTACCTTTGCACTGCAAGGGTTAAGTGCTCGATTTTGCATAGGGTCAAAAATGACAAAGCTTTACTCACCCAATACTTTGAGCTGGCTGGCTGTCACAGCCTCTCTCCTCCTCCACTGCAGCAATGGTATGACCCTCTGCATCCTCATAACCTATACACTGTGTATAGAACGTAATGACTCAATGATTCTTAGACCGCTACTGTGCAGGGGGAGAGAGGCTCCAGGAACCAGTCTAAGAGCAAGCCGACTCCAAGGTTTGGGTGAGTATAACTTTTTATTTTGTCCCTAGGCAAAAACGAGCACTTAACCCACTGCAAGGGCTAATAACATTTTTACTGAGAGTTCTTCTTTAAAGGAGAACTATGAGGTGAGTGCTTTTCACTCACCTCATAGTTCTAGCCGACCTGTGACAATGAGACTGTCACAGGTCGGCTTAGTAGATCGGGAGGTGAGCGAACACATACCGGCTTTTGCTCACTTCTCGATTCTGTCACAGCTCTCTGCCGTGACAGGGGAGGAGCTGGATTCCCCCCTCCCCGCTCCGATCCTCCAGCGCTGACTGGCGGATCGGACGGGGGAGGGGGCGGGTACAGCTGGCTCTGCCTCTAGATAGTCAGAGCCAGCTGTCAGTCACGCAGCTGGGCGGATCCAGACATAATTGTCGGGATCCGCTTCAGCTGTGGCGTCTCAGTATACCGCGAACAGTAGCTCGCGCTGTACTGTGGCATCTCAGTATACCGCGAGCTGTAGCTCGCGGTATACTGAGCTTAGGGTGATGGGAGGACGCTAGTTTGTGTCCTCCCGTTACCCTAAGGAGAACTATGGGGAAAAGCCTTAACCCCATAGTTCTCCTTTAATACATTCATACTCTGTTTATAACTTTACAAATTCATACTAAAACAACACTTAAAAGCATGTACAGTAATACCTTGGTTTACAAGTAACTTGGTTTGAGAGCGTTTTGCAAGACAAGCAAACATTTCTGAAAAATGTTGCCTTGATATACAAGCAATGTCTTGCAATAAGAGCAAAATTTTGTAGAAAAGCGCCACCCGAATAAGGCTGTAGCAGTGCGAGCGATGAGACTGTTTAACGACAACACAATGTCACATTGGATAGATTCCTTGTTAAGGTTTCACAAAATGAAAAAGATTCCATTGAGTCAAGAGATAGCAGTGATTCCGTTAGTGATAGTGAAAGTCGTCCTACACAATAATCCTCCTCTCTCTTGTCCCCCTCACACCAGCCACGAAGGTGCCTGTAATTGGTTTATTTTTCTTTATATTTTATACAGTATTATATTACAGTACAGTATTGTAATCATTGTTATATGAATATTTTGGGTTGTGGAACGAATCATCTGAATTTCCATTATTTCCTATGGGGAAATTCGCTTTGATATACAAGCGCTTTGGATTACAAGCATGCTTCCGGAACGAATTATGCTCTTAAACCAAGGTATTACTGTAGTGGGTTTATTTTAAGTTGTCAGATGTAGCACACAAATCAGCCATCTAATATCGTCCCAAATGCGGCCTGTTAAGTATATGTTGATGTTATGTGATTAATGAACTAAGCCATTAATACCTCTAGCATCCATTATTCTAATATTGATATTAAATTCATGCTAGTGGTATATCAATAGAACCAGACCACCATAATTATAATTGACAGTCATTGTCTGTTATTTGTACATATTCTGTATAACAAATAACATAGGAAGTCCAGTGACTGAATTGTTTACTTTTGTTGTAATTTACAGTTAAGGTGAACTCCAGGCTAACAGCTAAATACACAGATGAAATACGTAAAAGAGAGGTATTTTACATGCCAACAGATTTGTATTTCTGTCTGTGCATTCACACCCCTATGATAGAGCACAGCCAGATAGATGACTTACGGCTGAAATCAGCCGTACCAGCCTGAAGTGAATAGCCGAACAGTGTTCAGCTCACTTCACTTCTGATCGGTCATTCACTCGGCTGCCCTTGGCAGCTTTGTGAATAGACCCCTTACAGTTAAGGAATACAGTTAAGGAATACAGTACTCTATGCCCAGCCTACTGATACTACTGAATACTCTCTCTGTGCCCAGCCTACTGATTGGTCAGTGATAAAGTAGCAGCAGACTGAGGAAGTCATCTCACTGTGCTCTCTCTCTTCCTATCAGCAAGTCCTTTGTCAACACGGATATATCTCAAACCTTGTCTCAAAGTATCACCCTAACCGTCCCCTCCGCTCATCCATTGACCTCCTGCTTTCCAGCTCCCCTGTCCACTCCTCCCATACTCGCCTCCAGGACTTCTCTAGAGTCTCTCCCCTCCTCCGGAACTCTTTACCCCAACCTGTCCGTCTATCTCCCACATTAACTGCCTTTAAGCATTCCCTAAAGACTCATCTCTTCAAGGAAGCTTATCCCACCTCGACCTAACCACTGAACCTTCACATTCTCAAATAATTCATCCCCACACAGCTACCTCCTCATGTATCATTTCCCCCTCCTCTTTTAGATTGTAAGCCCTCAGGGGCAGGGCCCTCCTTACCATATTGTCTTGAATTGTATTGAAATTGTAATGTCTTCCGTATATTGTAAAGTGCTGCGCAAACTGTTGGCGCTATATAAATACTATGTAATAATAATAATAATAATAGTACACTTGATTGGCTCTTACTCCTGTCCATTCTTCTCTCAGTCTGAGCTCTGCTTTATATGGGATTGCAAGAGACCGACACCAAGCTAAATTAAGGTGCTTATAATTTTAAAAGCAAATACTTTTTAGCATCTTTTATTAAAATGAAGCTGTCATAGGTAAAATAAATGGGCTGCCATTGCTGCGTCTTAAAGTGTTTTTAGAAAGGAAATAAGCCATGCATTTCTCTCATGATGGGTTTGCTTTATTAATTCCATATTTCTATAATAAATTTATAAATAAAACTAAAAAGTAATTTTATTTTATCCCAACAAGGTGTGTTTATTGCAAGACTCAGACAACTTAAAAAGTGTACAGAACGGAATTCTCTCTTAATGGTATAATTCCCTTAAAGGGTTTCTAAACCCTCAGCTTTTTTTGCATAGATCTACTGCTTGCTATGCAAAAAGTTTTTTTTTTTTAAACCCGCTTTAACAGCGGTTTAAACGTACCTGTATCTTCCCTGCACGCTCCCGTCCAAAAATGTGAAACCGCTCGGGCGGCCGCAAAGCATCTTGGGGCGGGGCATGCGCATTTCACATTTTCGGCCGGGACGCGAGGAGAGACACAAGGTAAGTCTATGGACGCGTGCACCCGCATGCAGACACCGTGGGAGAGGAAGCGCCAGCAATCACAGAGGAGTCATCGCTGGATCAGAGACTCGCCGCAGCACTGGAGAGAAGGCTGAAAAGGACAGGAAAGAAGAAGATGATCGGATTAAGAGACATCATTTAAGGTAAGTGCTTTCATTAATGTTGTGTTGAGGCAAAAAGATTTTAGCCTTTAATGTCACTTTAAGGACCAATAATATGTTTCTTAAAATGATATTAATGCATTTGATTAATACAGTAATATTAGCTATCATTTGTTGCGGCTTAAGACAGCTTAATAAGCAGAGACTATTGCACTTTTGTGATCCTGGCTAGTGTATGCTCTCTTATTTTTTTTCATTGCTGTCACCTCGGTGGAGCAAATTAGATCAGTAGGATATCAGACTTTTTGTCAGTGTTCTAGAAAAACACAGGGTCACTGCTTGGTAAATTGCTGGAATTCTGCAATGAGTCACACTGGTGACAGGTTCACTTTATACTGAACTTGCCTGTTGCTGTGTGTCTAGCACAATGACCTCTGTGCTGTTCCGCTGAGACATCTTCATTGAGTTGTTTCGCTCTGTGCCTTGTTATAACCACCTCAGAGAAATCTCAGGGAAAGTAATTGCACCATATTAATCAATAAACACACTCCAATTATCTTTGCAGAACTTTATTTTCATTTACAAATATAAAGGCGACATTTTATTGCAGTTTTTCTTCTGGAAACATGTCAGTGCATCTGAAAGCATGTGCCTTTTCCCAGTTTAATGTATGGTAGCCGCTCTAAAAAGGTCATACTGAATTTCCCAGCTGCTGTTGTTGAAATGAAGGACAGTAGCCATTAGTTCACAATAGTCATGGTGACATTTATTTTATAAATCAAATCTATTGGTGATTCACCCTTGGGGTAATATAAAAATAGTGGTCTTTTAGGTGAGTGTGCATGCCTGTCAGTTTTAAAAACAATGAATAAGAGCAGGGGTGCTTCACATTAGCACCAGGCAATTTCCCAATGAAAAAGAATTTATCCGCTATATACCTGTCAGTAAACAGCATATATAAGCACTTGACTGCTAAGACATTTAACCGTGGCCACATGTGAAATGGTTCTGCACAGTTTAATGGCATAGAAATGTGATCCCACAGAAATTTCAAGTTGGAGAGTTGGCACAGCACATAATGCTAAATTAAAACAGCACACAAGGGAGTTTTCAGTGTGTGGTCAGGCTTCTGTTTAAGGATGATGCTCCTCTAGACATTCTCTGGACTTGCATAAAGTGTGCCAGCCCATGCTCATGGTTGCTGTTGTAATAGTCCATTTTTAATTCTATGATTGCCAGACATAAGCAGCGTTAACAACCAAGGAAATAAACTGCTGAAAGCAAATGAGTATGATACATGGAATTTGACTGAATTGAAAGTATTTGGTAAATATAGAGCATCGCGACATTATGGCTAAGCATGCCTACGAAGGAGGAATAGCATTTCATGATTCTCTTCATTGGCTCGCCTCATTCCCATTATAGCTTTATCTTGCCTATTATAATTAACCAAGAAAAATGAAAAAGGTAGTTATGTAGTCAAAACAAATTGTATAAATGGTGTAAGTAAGCATTTAATCAGCAATAGCTTTACTTACATTTGAGGTAAATTAAAGCAGATATGTGTCTATTTCCCATGTTTAAATGTAACAACATATTACACAGGAGGTAGCATTTATCAATGATTCCGTAGTTGCCCAGTGAAATAATAAGATTTGAAGGGATTTGCCCAGCATTTATAGCAGTATTATATGACATTCTCTGGGCGAATTATGTTATTTTGACTCTTGCCAGGATGAATTTTGATAGTAGAATAGCAGCTATTTCTCATATTTTGATGAATCTTTGTGGAAATGTTTTGGGTGAATCTTGTTAAAAAAACAGAAATGGGCTTTTGTTAATTGCTGAAATGGTTTCCATGTTTCTGAAACTGCGTTTACACATCTTCAGTGCTAGATGAATGAAATGCCTTTTCTAATGAAAAAAATGGAAAATAATAGCTTGTCCCCCAAGTCCAGCATGCCAGGCATGCAGGCTTATTTCCCCATAGCAAGGGAGCTGAACCAGCCCATATCTACTTCAGTAAGTTTGGAGCGATTTAATTTAAGGTGGTTGGCCTCCCAAGCACCCTAGCCTAATGCTGACCATCACCGGGCTCTTTGACACCTTTGATGCCCAGCATGGGGTGTCAGGGATGGGCTTATATTCCACATATCTGATCCCCTGTGGGGAGGGGGGGCAAGTAGGTGGTCTCACCTAGTAAACTTGTAAACCCCTAACTAGTCCACCGGTGCATATGGGTAGGCAAAAAATGTTAAGTATATCCAAAGGAAAAACTTTTTTTCATATTGGATAAAGTAAGGGAAGGTTAAAAGGTTTTTTTTACCATTTGTGTCCCATTAGGGATTGCCCTCCTAGTGTTTGGGCACTGAGGTAGTATTTGACAGTGGCAGGTTTTTATGAGCACAGGGAACTCCGTTGAAGAGGACTCTGTCCAAAAATATCACAGGGAGCTATCCTCTGGCATCACTGCCCATATTTGGACCTTGGAGAACCCCTTACCCATAAAATAGTAGTAATAATAAAAAGCAACCCTTCGATATGTTGTCCTTTTGAAACTTTTGTTTACCTGCATGCCCCCCCCAGAGGGTGTTAAAGGGCCCAGTAAAAAAATATTAAAACTGCAATTATGCATTTTAAATACAGATTCAGCACTTCCATGTTTTGTTTAACAGTAATAAAAGCAAAAGAAAAGAAAAAAAACACAGCATCACACTCCCCCCCTTTTCCCAGAGCAAACCAGCCTGGCACACCAGGCATGCAGGCGGGTATCCCAATAGCAAGAGAGAGTGATTGTGCAGCCCCCTGCTAGTTGGATATCAACCAGCATGCCCTTCAGCATTTGGGGTATTTTGAGAGGTTTTTTTTACCCAAAAAAAGGGATCTCCCTTCCAAGGCACCAGTGTACCTAATTAATAGGTACCCAGCTCTTCATTACTCCTGGTGGCTTATGGGTCACCTACCTGACCCTCTATTTGGTGAACTGATGTCAATGGTCCCGCAGACCCCTAACCAGTCTACCAGTGCATATAGTTCAAAGTAAAATGTAAGTAAACACACCTTTTTAACTAATATTTACCTGTTCAGGTTCCAGCAATGTCCTGTGGCTGTCCAGCGTTATCCAATCTAGCACTAGCATGTTAGAAGAACATATCCCATCCTCCTCACTGCTCAATCTCCCATATTTCAATAACTCATGACAAAATAGCAAATTGTTTCACTCATCTCTGTGTGCAATATTACATGTATTTTTATGAAAAAACATATGATTTCCTTACAAACAATAATAATACAACTACATTAGCACATAGAGCATTCAAATATAAAAAGAATGACTTCAGGTGGCATTTAACATTGTAAAGAAGTGTGATCATTTCATTTCATATTCCTTCTATTCTAATTTTTTGCCATTAAGTTTATAAATTATTCAACTTAATGAAAGTATCTGCATCTGCAAAATGTTTTGGATCATTACAGCCTTACATAATTGGTCTTAAAATCATCATTGCTGTAACTATCCTTGTTGGGATTATTTGGCTTGTTTCCAGTGCAGCTCCTTCAATTTAAATGTTATTTAAATCAGGACTTTAGATAAAGAAAAGGTTCATGGTATCATCACTAGAAGGAATTTGAATATTCAATACGTGTTCTACTTGTTTAGGTTGAGTACATTAGACTTGTACTCATCACATCTAATGTCTATCTTTTACCAATAGTAAATTAAAAATCGGAACTACAGCTGAAATATTTATAGCAGCAAGGAACAAGAATAAACCTATATGTCACTGCTCTGTTACCTCCAATGTGACAAAAGGCTGGGGAAGGTTAACATTCAAATTGACCATATCTCTATTCAACATGCTGCAGTGAATTAATGGAGGGATAACAATTGAAAATAAAGTAGGGTAAACACAGTACGAATTTCGGTCAGTCCAACAGTTTTCAAATTTGCACAGTGGGTGCCGCTGTCGGCACCCTTCCACCTGGCATCCCTCGATCAGATGACTGAAGAAGCAGGTTGGAAAAGTTTTGGCTGAAGGGAGCTGGCAGCCAATCAAGACAAGGAATGCCATTTGCTTGTCTTCAGCGCAACAAAATGCTCAAGACAAGGGATCCCATTCTTTTCTATGGCCAATGCTCACACCAGAGCATTTTGACACATGTGCTTTCACACAAAATTTCCCGTTGAAGTCTATGGGACCAAAAAGCACTGTAATCTGTCGTAAAGTAGCTCATGTACTTTTTGTGCTTGTGACAAAACACTCAGGGGTTAACAGTTTTGTCACCCTCAAGACAAGCAAATGGGATTCCTTGTCTTGAGAGTTTTGTCGCATTTACCTTTGAGCAACAAAACACCTAGGTGTTAACAGGGACTAATTACACATTTTTATTTTATGAATGTGTGTGTATTTATTCATTCTTTGTAAAAGGTGGACTAGGTGTTTAATTGAAAAAAAATATTAGTATCTACTGCTTAAAATGTAGAATGATTTCAGGCAGACAATAAAGATAAAAAGTTCCTATTCTGTATTACCATAACGGAGCTAAGATATCGTGTGCTGATATTGGGTAACATCTTACAGTTAAGTCTCGTTCACACCTAGGCGTTTTGCATACGCGCGTCTGTCGCGCAACCGTTGCGCGTTTTTTTACCGCGATTCGCGGTAAAAAAAAAGTCGCGCGACCGTCGCGCGTTTCCGAAGGCTACTTGGCTGTAGCCCAATGGAAACACGCAACAAAACGGCCTAAAGTAGTACCTGTACCTTTTCAGGCGTGGGCTGTTTTGTAGCGCGTTAGGGACGGGCGGAAATACGCCAAGGTGGGAACGAGACCATTGAATACAATGGGATTTATATTTTTGAGCGTTTTGTAGAGCTTCGTCGAGCGTAGAACGCGCTACAAAACGTTCAGGTGTGAACGAGGGCTAAATATTGTGAGATTCAGACAATCCTTTCAACCTATTTCTGTTGGTGACATTTACTTCCTTATCAAAATGTATCCCATTGAAAAATGCTGCTTCATTTTCTTCAAGCCCCAGCTCTTCAGTGATGTACAGTTCTCTACCTTCTCAGCAAAAGAGAGATCTTTTTATAGGGATGTATTAAAATTAGGAGGTGTGGCTACACAAAAATAATGAGATCCCTCGAGATAGGGGGCACTTGGCATTTTTAATACACCCGGGTTGTGATTATCAAATAATCATGATACCTCAGTCATCATTTTCTTATTCCTTTTTCCGGTTATGTGTATTCATATCATGTCATTGATTTAAGCCCTAATGTAGCAGCAATTTCCATATAGTAAATCACAGCTATTTCATTGCCTTCCCTTGTGCCTGGGAAACAAAACAACTGAGCTCATTGCGTATGGTGAAAATGTTATTGTTTTGTTAAATAATATAACACAGCATAGATGGCTCCAATTTAAAGGTTTCCTCTGAGAACACTTGTTTCACAACAGCAGATCATATTCAACAGGACAAAACATATCATCCTCTGAAAGGCAATACATCACTTAGCTCAGTTACACAGCTTTGCTGGTTCATCATTGGCTTATTATTTTATATGTTTTACTCAGAAAAGCAGTGGAATTTGATAACATTTCCCTACTGTAAGTAGTACATTTCAGTAATGACTGTGAATCATTATTGAATTATATGTCCACTTACAAAATATGCAACCATTTGGGGGGTTTATTCATTAAAAGCTTACCGGCCGCTAAAGCTGTTGCTGGTAGAAATGTAATAACTACCAGATCTCACGACAGCAGTGAGACCCACTAACCAAAGCTGGGAAACAGTGCAGTGCTCATGCATGCTAGTATTTAATGTTCACAGTCTGTTAAGATTGCTCTAATATTCTGCAAATCTTTATTTAAAAACCTCTTAGCAGATGTTCAGTAAGATGGCATAATAGTGATTTTTATCAAAACTGATTTTGCAACAAAATTACAGATATCATGTTTTGGTGTAATTTCACCAATATGGAAACTCCAATTTCACTCATTTAGCTGCTTTGGTGAAATGTGCTTGAAAAACAACATCTACTTTTTTATTATTGCTCAGCGGGTGTGGGTGTTTTTGGACTATTTAGGGCTGTTTATTTTGTTTAGCATTGTTTGCATATGTGTGTTTTTCCCTTTTTGTGTATTTGATTGCAATTTATATATTCTTGCGTTACAATTTTTATTTTATATTCCCACTGTTGTGTTTGATACATTTCGAGAAAACAAATACTCTCAATTTCACTCATTCCTGATGTTCAGTACCTGCCTGTCAGGCCACCT
>NW_017306396.1:2060434-2082556 GCF_000935625.1 Nanorana parkeri | reverse complement strand
GCTGCACTTTATATATATATATATATATATATATACAGAAACAGATCTGTCATTACTACTGGGCGGAGCCAGACATGAGATCAAGGCTGGCTTCGCCCAGCTTTCATTTGCGTAGAGATCGGCTTCGTCCAACCTTTCTCCATGCTTCAGCTGTTACTTCAGCTCAGTCGAGCCGAAGCATATGCCTTCGGCTCGGCTGAGCTGCTCGGCTGCTGTACGGGCTATAGTGAATAGCCCGTACAGCAGCCCTTTGGTTCGACTGGACCGAAGGGCTGCAGCAGCCAAAGTGAGGCAACGGTTCAGCCAAAGCTACGGCTAGATCCTTCGGCTCATTCGTGAATAACCCCCATAGTGTTTATAGTGCAGGGCTCAGGAGTGCATAACACGCAGACTGCAGAGGTAAGGAGTGTGTACTACAGAGAGTGCAAGGGTCAGGAGCACACAATGCAGAGAATGCAGAGGTCAGGATGCATTATGCAGAGACTGTAGTGGTCAGGAGTGAATAATGCAGGGAGTGCAGGGGTCCACATCACAGAGCAACACAAAATAATTTAAGTGAAGACAGCAAAACACCCCCTGGGTGTCAGCACCTGGTGCAATTGGCTCCCCTGCACCCCCCTAGGTACAGCACTGCATGGATGTATTCATAGCAATTGCAATCCCTCAAAGGATTTCCCCATCTAATGTCCATACCATACTGACACATAACGGTAGCTTAGACTCTGCAAGTTTGCGGCTGTTACTATAGCCGGAACGTGCGGAATCCGTCCATAAAATTGCACTTGGACTATTTTGCGGAACGCACGGTTTCGTACCGCGCGGCCACTGCAATAGTCTGAACAATGCACATTGCAATGCATTTTTTTATTTTTAGCGCGGTTCCACGCATATTAGTATGGCTGAATATGCGCGGAAAACCGCTCATGTGTGAATGGAGCCTTATTGCACACTAGGGACAAGTTCAGAGGAAGTTAGCATGTGTTTGGACTGTAAGACGACTTTAAAGCAAGCACATGCAGAGCAAACAAATGACATGCAGAGAAGGTCCTAGTAGGGACGCAAAGCTAGGGCCCAGAGATGAACATTTCCAAGGTAAAAGTCCCATTAAATGATTTTAATAATTGCAGTGGCTACAGTAGCACTTTTTCCATGAGCTTTGGTGTGTATGACTATTGCTTTATTTCAGAATCAGTTATTTATGAAACAGTCATCTTACATCAATAGTATTAACTGGATTTCTGCAGCATTTGATAGTGTTTACATCCACCATTTCCAGTTCATTTTGTGGCACATATGAACCTCCAGTGAGCAGAAATGACAGACAGTTCATATACTTTCTCCTTTGTGTTATCTCAACTCCAGTGCATTAATGAAATGTGCCAGATACTGTATTGATGTCCAGGAATGTAGCTCCACTATGATACTCGTGCTTTATGATACTTCAATATGTCTCTGTCTGTTGAAATTGTTAGTCAAAAGACCCAGCACTTTTATATATGAAGGCTTTTGTTCTTTTCAATTTTTCCTCGCTATAAGTTAATGTTTTTCTCTTGGAATCTGAAAGAGAAGCCCTTAGGCAATGCTTTTTACAGCACTCAGGCCTATTAACCTATTTTGTTCTAATGATACATTTGCTAGTTCTCTCTCTTGCAGTTTCATCATGTTCTTCCCACATTTCCATACTTCTTTTTTTATCTTTACCATTCTTTGTTCCCACCATCATTTCCCAGCTTAGATCTCTTTCTCACTCATTGCTTACATATTAATAGGTCATATGTGTTTAAAAGGATGCTGTTTACGCATAAAACCCGAAATGTTTTTCCAATCACTACCTATATCTTTCCAAATATGATACATATATTATAGACAAAACTGGATTATTAACATTTGCCACTTTTTTTAATTTAAGTATTAAGTAAAGCATCTACATTTGTATGCTTTCTAACAGCAGGAAAATGGGCATGTTAAACAACAGCATGTTTTTTAAGTTATTTTGATGTATTTAGATCAAGCCAAGAAAGCCATGTGCAACAGTCTTATAATTCAAAGATTCAACTTTTGCAGCAATTTAACGTCCTTTATCAAAAATAGGGGTCATTCTTCAGTCCATTGATTACTTCATCCAGACCAATACCTGAGGGTCTGGGGTTAGGAAAGTAGTCTTGAAGGAGCCTGTGCATTGCGCCCCTGCTGCACTATTCATAGTTACAATGCTCTGCAGGCCTAAATATCAACCCCTGTGTATTTCTTTTTCAAAATGTTGACTATAACTTTAATGATATGGGCACCTGATCCATGTAATGCACATATTGAAGGAAGGAGAATGCTGGTTGCAATATATTATTTCTTCAGATTGATTTATATTCTTAAAATTCATACAGCAGAGGATTGTGGATCAATTAATATCTCAGATGAACAAAAAGTGGTATCAAAATGATCTGTTTTGTTTCCCAATGTTATATATTACAGGCAGTGCATATCTTAGTCCTAAATATGCATTGTAACTGCACATAAGTGAGGCACTTAGCAAATACTAGTATCAATGTACCTTGCCATTTGGAATAAGTATGTTAGGCTCTGATATAAGCTTAGTACTGGGCTCCTTCACATAAAGGTAATTTTAAAAAAAATATATATTTTCTTCTTCACTGATATTTTTATCTGTCAGAGGTAGTTGCAGAGCTGCCACTTAGCCCAATGGTTGGCTATGTTTCAGTAACTTGCAGGGAAAGTGGCAGGTATTGATAGCACTGGGTTGCAGGGCAAGCACGATTATTCATTTAAGCCCCAGTTATCTTTTTCATAACTGATATAACCACTGTTGTTATGCCACTCACAACCACTTGTGAACTGCATATTATTTTCTTCAGTGGGCAAGGCTAACAGCTGCTGACAATAATTATGTCTGGTCATTTATTTTACAGCCCTGCATCACATTTGCATGCAGGCACATTTCTACTGATGTAATACAGTGCGTGATAAATAACATTGATTTAATGGCCACATTATAATGTTGCTCTGCATGACATAAAACATTAGAAAAACAAATATTTCATTACATTTTTATTGCACCAGCATTATTAACAGAGGCATTGGTTAAATCACCATGAATAAATACTGCAATCCTTAGTGGCCATGGTTTATAAAAAGGAAAAAATATAGAACACAAGCAAGGCCTACTGTGGTTTTATTGAAATATGCTAGGAGGCTAAGCATTTCATTGTAGTCAAATTTCAATATGGTTATTTACGTGTTAGCTAGTATCTTGGGAGCAACTGAAGAAATGCAATTTAAAAGTTCTGCCATTGTCCAATCAGAGACTGTCAGTGGGACAGAAAACACAATAAATATCAAATAAAGACATGCAGAGATAAGCCGCTGTTGCATTGTCATTACAGTTCAGTAGTACATAGCCCAGAAGCCTCTTTGACTATACTGACATATGTAGGTTGCTCAGCAGTAGACAACACCACATCTGTGCCAGCATAGGAATAAATGGGTTTTCTTTATTGAATGCCTCACAGTAGATTAGTTCTTTATTTCTCCTATCCAGTATTTCATGCTTCTTATTCTTGGGGAATGATAATATTGATGTCCCTGCCATTTGTGTCACTGTGACAAAAATAATTTTTTTCTTAAACCAAGTCCCTAAAGATTTTAGAAAGTTAGTTGTGTTTTTCTTTGGGTACATTGTGCTATATTTAGCTACCACTTTAAGTCCTCAAGTACACGAGCAGAAACAACATTGCTTTTGGAGATATTTTTTGTTGTTTCCTTTATGCTACTAAACACAACTCTATTTTAGCATATTTTATAGCAGCGTTCAGGGGTATAGAAACAAAATACCCCAAACCTGCCTCTGGAGAGGAGCGTGTACATGTAAATGTATGTAAACATGCATGTAAGCACGTAAATTAATTCTAGTGGCTAGAATAAATTAATGTTTTACCTTATAGAATTGGTTGATGGGCATACACCTCTAAACACCTCACATGCGTAAACTTGCATAAACAATTATAATTACACCCCCAAAGATGCATTTTTTTTAACAGGTTCTGGCAGAAAGATCTAGCGTAGATGAGAGTATTTTAAAACGCTCATGTGCATGAGCCCTAGGAGCCAGGCAGATCTAGGTTACACAATTTATAGATATTACAGTACTGTGTGGTTAGTCCACTATAGTTGGAGTCTGTTAGCCATCCTTCATCTTTTGTTCATGTGCATTTCTGTTCAGTTTTAGAAGTCTTCAATAAAAGGGTCACCTTAAAAATACCCAAATCCACATTTCCACCCCTCCTAACAAGCCTTAAGCAATTTGCAGTATCGTGCATGGTGTGAGAGCATACCATAGTAGGGATTACAGTTTTTTTATTTTGAAATATGTAGGATATTTGCAATTGAGAATGAATGATGCAGTGGTCCAAATTCCTAGAATCTATGAGCCATTTCTTGTATCACCCAAGTATTCTATCCTTTCTCATACGGCTGCATAACTGGTGTCATCATTTTATTCTTTTTTCTTTCGGTAGTGGTAGGACTTGGTTCGTTAGTGTGCATGGAGAAACATTTTTTTTTAATTCAATAGATTTTTATTGAGAGTTTTTCAGTTACAAAAGACATTACAATAAAACAAAATGGAAAAAATGTAAATATTTGAATGAAAATATTCCTATTTTGTTTTAGGAATCTCTCTCTTACTACATTATTTCCTTTTTTGAAGGCTGTAGGCCTTCAAAAAAAAACTGATTAACTTGCTGATCTTTCACATGCACTTGTGTTCTTGTACATCTGTCAGGTTAAGTTTTGATGGCCTAATGTAACACTTCATAAACTATATTTATTTGATACATAGGTACAAATATACTTGGCACGTCCTTTACGTATGATCATCATCTAATACAGTCTAATAAAGAGAATCCACAGCATATATGACAAAGACTAGGTAGTAAATCACTTAGGGGTCTATTCACTAAGCTGCCGTAGGCAGCCGAGTGAAAGACCGACCTGAAGTGAAGTGAGCCGAACGCTGTTCGGCTATTCACTTCAGGCTGGTACAGCTGATTTCAGCCGTATATCGGCTGAAGTCAGCTGTACATCACGTGGCTTCGGGTCGGCCGAACATGCTCAGCATGTTTGGCCGACCCGAGGTGCAGAAGGAGTTCGACTCAGCCGATCCAACATCTGGATCGGCTGAGCCGAACCTCCAGCAGGCTACTCGCTGCTGTTCGGTCTATTCTCATAGATGCCGAACAGCAGTGAGTGAATAGCTGAATGCCGCCAAGCGGCATTCAGCTCGGCTGTTCTGCTCGGTCACTCTGTGGGACCGAGCAGAACAGAAAAATAGTTAAAAAGTAGAAAAATAAAAATAGAAAACGATTGTGCGGAGCTAGCAATGACAGCTAGCTCCGCCCAACAGTTTTCTATTGGCCGATGGTTCTGCTGCCGTCAAAAAAAAAAGCCTAACTCTCCCGGGCGCTCCTGGAGAGAAACACTGCTTTGACACGGAGCCGTGTCAGAATAGAAAAAAAATAAATACATTTATGGCCATAGGAATGCATTGATATTTCAATTTGCAATAGCCAAAAGCAAACTAGCATTGTACCCGCCCTCTGCTGCTGTCAATCAGTAGTGGACCTGATGGGGAACTGCAGCAGAGGGTGGGTGCAATGCTAGTTTGCTATTGGCTATTGCAAATTGAAATAGCCAATAGGAATCTAGCAATGCATTCCTATGCCCAAAAAAAAAAATTTCTCTCCTTGGCAGCCGGGATCGGGAGACTCCCGGAGCGCCAGGGAGAGTTTGCTGTCTGGAGATCAGTGTCCCTAGTTAGCTGGTAACCAGGGACGCTGATCTCTCTGCAAGTGGCCGGAGCCAGCCGTAAAATCATGGCTGGCTGCGCCCAGCTGTCAGAAGCAGGCTGTCGGCCGGCCGCTCGGCAAGCTTCAGCTTTCAGCGCGGCTCAGCCGAGCCAAGGCATATGCGTTCAGCTCGACTGAGCCGCTCGGTCAAGTTCGGGAGCTCTACGGGCTATAGTGAATAGCCCATACAGCAGCCCTTCGGTTCTACTGAACCGAAGGGGTCCTGGGGCCGAAGCTAGCCAAAGTATCGGCCAAAGCTACGACTAGATGCTTCTTGAATAGACCACTTAATGACTTGGAAATAACAAATTATCAGCCATGTGATGACAAAGAGTGATTATTCACAGTGTACCTGTGCTCCAGAGTGTGGTTGTAGAGTGAATTTCTTAGCAAGTTAGCAGAATTTCAATTCTATAAATGGTCCCTGGTGGCATCATTCAGTATAGCATTGCTGAAAATCTATAAAGTACTTTCAGCAGCACAACTGGATAGCGACACTTTAAAGCAGAACTCTAGGCAGATATAAAAGAAATTAATGAATACAGCTCTGTAGTCCTTAATACACCATTAAATGTATTTTTAAATGCAAGCAGTAAGTACCTAAATTTGACCCGTTATCAGCCTCTTGCAGTACCTGTACAACAGGGCTGAAGTGTGAGAGAAAGCAGCAGCACAAGGAGCCAGTCAGTTCCTGTGCTGACAAGAAACATTCTGATAGGAGGAAAGCAGAATGCAGAGTGAGAAAGAGATGAGCTCATCACTGTGCAGCTTCTCCTTTTACTGTTCATTTATAGGCTGGGGTGGGTTCAGGACAAATTGGGCTCAGAGGATGTGGGTTCAATGATGCTACCTATTAGTCTGAGGACAATTAGTGGCAGAAAAAAAGTAATGCAGGTGAAATCTCTGTAATGAAGGTGAATATTGCAGCAAACGCTTGTTTAGTTATTTCATCTTTCATTGGGCTATTCATTTTTATCATATTATTGGTTCGAGTTCTGCTTTAAGTGTTATTTCCATTTTTTTGTTTGACTAAATTGCTATAGTATGACCATTTTCACTATACAAAAACAAGAAATACTGTGGAATGATACAAGTATTTGTTTTATTTGCAATGTATTTATTAGTGGCATAGGGCAGTTATTTTTCTTCCTCCGATATTTACAGTATATTTGTGCATTTTCCTAAATATGTTTTTGTCCTAGATTGTTCACTTCTTCTGCCTTCCCCAAACCCTTCACCCTTTTGTGAATAACCCTGTAAGGGTCTTGTTTTTTTTGTTTCTGGAGAAATATAAAAAAGTACCTGCTTTCGAAAACAGGAAAGTGAGTGTGTGTTTAGCAGTGTTATACTAAAAAGCCACACCCGGGGGTCTGAGATCAAGAATCCCACTGCAGAACATTATTAAATGCCTTTTTCTGAAATAAAGTAAAGAATCACTGTAATAAGCCATTGTCCATCTATATGCATAATAACTTAATAGTTCAAAGCCATTTTATTCTGGTTCAAAAACTAATTTATAAGAATTGAGTGATGGGTATTTATATACAGATTATTGTAAACAATCCAATACATAAAAGAAGAACTCTGGGAAAACAAAATCTTAACCCTTGCAGTTGGGCTATCTCCGCACTGCAAGGGTTAAGTGCACATTTTGTCTAGGGAGCTAAAATAACAAAGTTATACTCACCTGAACTGCGATCCCGGCTGGCTCCTAGACTGTCTCTGCGGTCTGTCTCTTCCTCTGCTCGAGTGCTCTAAGGTCCTGTGAGTCATCACGCCCCATACAATGTATAGGACGTGAGGATGCTGAGGGACATACCACCACTGGTCTAGGAGTCAAGCGGGATTGCAGTTTGGGTGAGTATATTTCTGTTATCTGAGCTTCCTAGACAAAATGAACACTTAATCCTTGCATTGCGGGGGGTAGCCCTACTTCAAGGGTTAAAATTTTATTTGTCCAGAGTTCTTCTTTAATACTTTTCCACCATAACATGAAATAAAGGGTAGAAAGCTGAATAAAGTCTGTCCTTTTTTAAAATTGAGGTTGACAGTTAGAAATGTAAAAAAAAAGTTGGTACGATGCTATAAGAGGACCAAGGAGCAAGGGAAAATCTGCTTTCTGAATACAGGTAGCTCTATTAAAGTCTGCCTTTTATGGTGCTTGAAGGGCAAGACAATGATAAGAACTGGAAGATGAAACAAGTGCCTGGCTCTAGCTTCATATTCTCTGTGAACGGTACCTCTGGTTTCAAGTTGTCAGAAGGGAGCCATGCTTTATTATGATATTACATTTTTCTGCTGTGCTAGCACCTCTCTTTCACACATTCTCATTTCAGTTTGTTCAAATGTTTTGCGGGTTTGATTCCTTGTACAATGTGTTTTGTACAATGAATCTTGCCCTAGATTAGTACTTCTGCCAGTTGCCGGGTTAACACATTCAAGGCTGTAAAGCTGAAAATAATACATTACGGATCTTTCCTTTTTTTAATGCTGAACAGCTTTTGTCTTGAAACCAAGGATACCTACTACAGGGAATTTGTCTGCAACACAGCAAAGAAATTTGAACTTATTACATGAAATCATGCAGAGAATGTTTTGCTAATGCAGTGTTAGCCTCTCCTGTTGTGCATAGTGATCTAACTAAGCAGAAAGGTGTACATGAGGCATACAATTTTTGTGCTCCAATGTTATTTTGTATAGCAACGCTGTGAGGGGGAGTTTATGGGGTGTAATTATGGAGAGAAGGTGCTTGAAGATCTGACTCAGCCTGCGGGTCTGTTCTTGTTGATAGCATACAGTATATGGCAGATGTTCACAGTTAACAAGGTGAGGAGGGAAGCTACACTAATCTTTAGATTCCCCCCACTATTTGTCCTGGTGACCACTGTCACTGAAATAGAAAGAAATGCTAAATCCCCCAAAAATTAGAGGAGTCACCGGAACAGGAGGTGAGGGGATACCAGTGGAAGAAAGTTTTAAGTTGCTTACGTTCACATTTAAGTTCAAACCATGCAAGAAATAATGTTCACTTATTGCCTTTATAACATTAACAGTCCATCTGGGAGCTTCTTATATACAAAAGTGATGTACAACACAGAGAAAATGGTAATTTGAAAAACTTCTACAAAAAAAGCAGAGTAAAGCAAACACTGAGCTGTTTTGTGTGCATTCCAATACATTATTACCTCTGATTACCCCTTTTATGTTTGTACAAGAAAACAAGATATTTGATGCTATGGGCAACGGTTTAAATGTGCTATGCTAAGGATTCCTAAACTTAGCGACCTGTATGTTTGTCTTTTTAATTATTTGCAGATTCTTATTAACTGAAACAATTTTGGTTTTTAATTCTAGTGGCTGCATCAGCTGCAAATACCTCTGCTGGAGCTGCCATGAATTCTTTGACCTCTCTCGGCACTCTACAGGGATTGGCTGGAGCCACAGTGGGATTGAACAATATTAATGCACTAGCAGGTACCGTAAACAGTGAGTATTTAGTGCTGTTGTGGATGGCATTTTCCATTGATTTTTTTATACTATAATTATTATTACAATGAAGTGTGTAATAAAATAAAAATAGAATAATGAAGTGTGTTAAAAACCAAAACTATGCATTGCAAATCCTGTATTTCAAATGTCCATATAGACTGGACATTTTTGATCTTCCACTACCTATAATAGGGTAATACTGCATTTCAGTTTTTGGTGAAATCAGTGCAGAGTTATCACCCAGTGGACAGGTTAGTCTAAAGCACACTAAACGTTACAATCTGATTGTCCTTTAGATCTGCCAACAACTATGTAATGCAAGGGCCTGCATTATTGGATACAAATTGATAGGATTTATTGGGTAGGTCTTTATATTACATAGATTTGGTAAATCTAAAGTTGATGGTGCAAAGATTGTATGCCCAGATTGTAACTTCTATGGTAACCCTTAGATGAACATGTAGTTTTAGATGGAAGTAAGTGACAAAAAAATTGAAGCTAAACTCCAGCTAAAGATTTAAACTAGGGATGCACCGATACTTTTCGAGTACCAGTGCCTATACTTGGTATTTTCATGAGAACTACCGGGGTTGCAGCGATTGCAGCTGGGACCGGGCTCTGGCGCTCCATCACTGACTTGAAATCATTAGTCGATATTGTTTTAGGAAAACTGTTACATGACAATAAACAAAAATTTATCAGTACTTGTACTTGTAAGTACTTGGGCAAGTATCAGTACTTGCAAAACTGGTATCGGTGCATCCCTTTATTTATATTTATAAAAACAAAATCATACATTAAAACAGAGATGTACAAATCCCAGGAGCTCCGTGTGCTCCTTACAAATGACAGCTGCCTCCTAACTTTAGAATTTTTCTCTAGTCTACTCTTGAAGCTCAAAAAGTATCTGTACTTGTACTTGTACCAAGTACGGTACTTGGTATCGGTGCATCCCTAATTTAAACCGTATGAATAAAAGCTGACCATTGTTACCCCCTATGCCAGTATGGTAGTTTTCCCCCACTGTCACATTGGCTGGACAGCTTGGCCTGTATGTAAAGATGAAAAATAGAAATAAAAGCCTATGAACTGAAAATAATAATTAGACACTAACTACTATTAGTACAGGTATTAACACCAAACGCTTATCAAAATTCAATATTTTAGCTGTAGTAGACCCTTAATGTTATATACTGGAGTTCTTTTCAGATGTCATTTAATAGTTAAATGCTACTATCAAAAGCTGCACTTCATGATTTCCAACTATCTATAATATTGTTTTTTAGTGACATATCTCCAGTGAGAATACAGAAAGTGATCAAATAATTTTGATTACCCTTAGAATACCATTCACAATAGGTAAGGGTTAGAGACTCTGTGAGGTTCCACTGCCTCTGGGGCACCAGGGAAGATTTCTCTTCACTTCCTGTTGTGTCACCAGGGCAGACAGCTGGGGGTGAGCACAGCAACAAAAGCCTGACTGGGGTTCTAACCCTCACCCACTTTGTCTTAAAACAGAGCAAAAAATTAAATAATGGAGATGTGTGTTTGTTTTAACATATAAAATTTTAGCTAGGTAGAGATGAAAAAATTAACCACATCATAGTTTAAAATATATATATATGATGTTTATATGTTTTTATCATTCATATACTTTAACGTCTTAGTTTTTGTTCTGTATAATATTGTTATTATTGCATGGTTCTGTTTATGATAAAAATGTCAAATGTAGTCAAGTTGAACCACCTGATTTGTAGATACATGCATGCATTTAATTATTTGCACCCACCATTGTTTTAAAGTCCTTTTGTATTGGTTCCTACTTATTGGTGTGGTCATCGTTACTATTGCATGCAGTACAGTAATTTTTGGTGTAAATGGTATTGGTCAATATTTTTAGAAAGCACTAATGAACAAGTGCAATTTCTTTTCTCTATTGTTGGGTTTTTTGTAAAGTTGCTCAAATGCTCTCAGGTATGGCTGCTCTGAATGGAGGACTTGGCGCAACAGGCCTGACGAACGGTACAGCCGGTACAATGGATGCCCTCACCCAGGCTTACTCAGGAATTCAGCAGTATGCCGCTGCGGCACTGCCAACACTTTACAGTCAGAGTTTGCTACAGCAGCAGAGTGCTGCAGGCAGTCAGAAAGAAGGTAAGACTTTCTAAAGAATGTAGTTTTGTAAATGGCTTTATCCAAAGTGTGGCTTAAAAGAATGCTGCATAGGGAGATATTTGATTGATGGCTTCAAAGATGACTGAATTTTCATTAGATTTATTTTCAATCCACATCTCCCAAGAAAGATGACACTGTCATATTTATAGGTCCTTGTTGTGTAATAAGAACTTATTGTACATTTGGAGTCACAGTGCAGTCCATTCAGTGGAATAGGCCAACTTGAAAATGACATTACCTACGCTTCAATCTTGTCTGGAGCAGCACAATTTTTCAAACTCTAATGTGTAAGAGGCAACACATTATATAAGATCACATTTGGAATGGGGACCTTATTCCGTAGTATCATCCCTGGTGAGATTACTTGAGATAAAAGTTTCCTACGGTGTTTTCACCATTACTGTCATTTTTAAATTAGTGATATGACAACTATTAACACATTAGAGACTGAAAGAGTTATTAATTCCCTGGTTTCTTAGCACATATCAACCTATCCTTCTACGGCAGTATTCTAAAATGTAAAGGCAGCATCCAAAATGCTGCTTTATTTCTGCTATTACATCAGTTTATTAAATGTTTTGCAAGATTTAAGAATGCTGCTAATTCAGGAAAAGTCCTTCAAACCGAATTTCTAAATCTTCAGACACTTTCATAGCAAAAAGCAATTACTAGAGCTTTATACCGAGCACGTTTCTTCAGATAAATAAGCACTTTTTATTATAGTCATACAGGGCTCAGATGTCTGGCATTCTAGTTACAGTATCTGTGAGATTCTATGCAAGTCAGTTTATGTATATATGAGATGATATATGATGAGTATACGTCGCATTAGAAATAGGAGTAACATAAAAACAGAGGGGTCTATTCACTAAAGGGTGAAGAGTTTGGAAAAGGCAGGAGAAGTGAACAATCTAGGCCAAAAAAGAAATTCTCCAATTCAGCTCACTTTCGAGTTCAGCTATGTTGTCCTAGATTGTTCACTTCTCCTGACTTCTCCAAACTCTTCACCCATTTGTGAATAGAGCCCAGACTTTTCACTCTAATGCCATGAGTACAACAATGTCCTAATTTTGGGCTATAGCTCAATTATATTATTATACTGACCATGGTGAAACTAGTGTCCTTACATCATTGACCACTGAATGCCATTCCTGTACAATGGCATGATTATGAAGATTACTAGAATCCCCGCAAGCACAGTAACAGTTGGGCTGATTTACTAAAGGATTCAAAAATCTTCACACAGTAAACTGGGTAAATATGTACTTGCTATTTATCCAAACGTTTGCAGATTAAATAAGGAAACATGAGTTTGCTTTTCACATGATTGGATAATTGAAGTGAATATTTACATAATCACATAATTTATTGTGTGAAGATTCTGAACTCCTATAAATCATCCTCAATCAGCCTAAATCATCCTGTATGTGGGAGCCCAACCACACCAAGGAGTTCCCATAGCCTGGATCCCATTTATTCTGCGCTTGGATGTGGGCACACACTCCATCACATCACAGTTATGCTATTATGCTTCATCAGAGTCATATGTTTAGGAGCAATCTTAAAGAACCTATAAGACGAGGTTCAATTTTGTATTTAATTTATGTGCTTCTTGATGTCAGTGACAATTGTATTTGTTATTCATGGGTTGTCAATGTGACAGCCTGTGGATCAAGGCAAAATTAAAGTGTATTAGTGTATTCCAAAAAGTCTTAAGTTTAAAGAAAATCAAAGTTATTCTAGATTATATTCTCACATGTGTGAGGTTGCAAGAAGCTCATTAAGTATCAAGCAACCTAATCTTGGAGATTGCGGAGAATATATCTGTCTCTGTGCAGAAATGGTGGTCCATGTCTATTGGGGTATTCCAGATGATCTTGCGCTGGGCGCTAGTTTGATCCTGGAACAAAATTACGTTTATTGCTGTATGACAAATAAATATTTACCTTCTGAAGCAACAACTTTCAAGCACCTACTTAACATGGACACCATTTTTATATAATATACATAAATCATTGGTATTCTATTTTTTATCTGCAGACATATGGGCTAAAACATATTTTCCTTATATGAAGACATATTTGCCTTCACAATTAATACTAATATAGTTTGCTAGATAATATATTCAGATGATTTCAATACTGACTTTATTTAGATCTCTACACTTAACATGTGACTCACTGATCTGTAGTTTTGTGATTATGCCATACTTCCACTTCTGTGTGGAGAGGCTAAATTTGCAAGTCGCCAGTCATCTGGAATTATATCTGTCAATAGTGACTGCTTGCACAGTTCTGGTAGTTGTACTGAAAGGAAACCAATAAGCTGCTTTAATATCCTGGAATCTATATCATCTAATCCTATGGCTTCAACACCAGCTTTCACTAGTGAAAGCAGCAACTAAAGTTTTCATTCTGTAAATAAAATTTTTGGTTATTGTATTGGCTGTGGAATTTTGGTAACCATGTGGTTATCTCAACTGATTTTGCACCAGGAAATGGCCATAAATGTACTAATAATCTGTTTAATTTGATAGGGGCTGTTTTTTGTCTTCACAATACTGAATTGATTTAGAGACTGACTACTTGAGAAAAGTGATTTTCATAACAGTTGATTGATTTTAGATGTCAGCAAAATGAAAATCAGAAATGATTCGATCGTTGAGGCAAATAAATGCAATATAACAAGTTATATTCACTTGCATTAACCTATATTCCTAAAGTTTATGTCTCCGTAAATCTCTGCAATACATATACATTTCCTCATATTTGTATCTTTAAAAACACTGCAACTATAGAAAAGAGACATGTTGGTCTTGCCAGAATTCCAGTTAGCTCCTAACTTCTTGTAGTAAGCTGACAACACTGCCTCTATTGCACTCAAACTGCTGGACTGCAGAACACCTCCCCTGTCCCTTTCTACAGTCCAGCAGGGGAGAACTCACAAAGGGCAAATAACATTGCTTTCAATTTCATTGTAGTAGATCCAGCATTGTGAGCTCAACACATGTCTGGCTGGATCAACATGTATTTTTATGTACATGTGTTTTTTAAGAGACAAGACATGGGTAAGAGTGCATGTAATGCATATTTTTTCCTTAATTCCTAAAGACCCACATTTTAGGTAGACCTCAGGCCACTGCACACAGTTTCACTTGTTTACTACAATTAGAGCTTGAAGCAGAGAGAAGAGATGATGCCCAGTCATTCGATCAACCGTGCTCCAAATTCCCAGATTGAGATAGCATGAAAATAGTGACTTGCACATGTTTGATAAATTTAGCCAGTCTGCTTTAAATCAGCTAACAATGCAGTTCAACACACATATGGCTCTTTAATTAGCAAAACCCATACTTTCTGCTAAGTGGAAAGCTCTAGGTCTGACTTAGCAGGTGGTGTGTCAGACCTTTGCACAGAGAACACTGCTTCCATTCAGAGACAAGAGTCCTTCTCTGTAGCCTGATGGCAGTGGAGAGGCTTTTCTACTCAGGCTGTGACTGTTTTCTAAATAAAATGAACTTGGGTTTAGACGACAAGAATGGGTCCAGATCAGGGACACGATTGCACATTGTTCAATTAATTCTTTGACTATTTATGCAAATTACAAGTTATTGCAAGAGGTTTGGTGGAGCTGTCCCAAGATCAATTGGTTCTATGCTGGGGTCTGTCAATTGATAAATACGGTTATAGGAAAGAGTATAAGGAGAAACCCCTGGGAAGCCCTATTAAGTCTGAAGCCAGGAGGATGTACGCTTGTTTAATTTACATTGGTAACATATATATTTACGGCAGCAAAATTAGTAGTGACAAGATCCTGCAAATCCACTATTGCAAAAGTACCGTAGGTTAAACAGAAAGTTTCCTGGTTTATGACAAATGAGAAACTATCTGCAAGACTAAATGATACAATACCAAAATCTAAGGAAATTTGAGCACCGTGGATTAAAAACTACATGTCTTTCGACTTTGATGTATCCTATTAGATCTGTGTTGAAGCCATAAGGAAATGGACTGTCCCAGGAATATATAGGAGAGGAGGAAGGGGAAGATTTTTTTTTTTGGGTGGCAGTGCTTTATGAGGGGGGGGGGTGGATGTGGTATAGGGGGTGTGATTGTGGAAAGGGCTTAACAATGAAAGGAGATATAAACAGAAATGCTCCACACTATAGTCACAATTCTATACAGGTAAAAGTGCACTGCACTAATAACAAGCTAATTATTTTGTGAATACCTTAATACTTCATAAATGTAAAAAATAGAAACAACTTTGTGCATAATACAATATCATATAAAATCGATATGTGCAGTCCTTGTTAAATAACATAGATTCTGCAACATCAATTTGTGCAATCCTCTTAGTAAAGTGCAATGTCCTTTCAAAATAAAAAAACAAAACACTTCGTGTGTCTTCAAAGTTAATAAAGGCATCCTACTAAGAGGATTGCACAAATTATTGTCACACAATGTATGTTATTTAACAAGGACTGCACATATTGATTTTATATTATATTGTATTATGCTCAAAGTTGTTTATATATTTTAAATGTATGAAGTATTAAGGTATTCACAAAATATTTAGATTGTTATTAGCGCAGTGCACTTTTACCTATAATGAAAGGAGATAAACTATATTGTTTGATAGGAAGTGTCTAATTAGAGATAGTGTGTTTTTATTTTTGTAGTTTCTTTTGTTAGTTTGATTCATTTGAATATATGTTTTGTTTTAGATGGACAATCTATGATTGATTTCCATTATGTATGTTCTGTTTTGTTTATTTGAAATTTAATAAAAAGATTGAAAACAAAGAAAATGAACTGTAAGTCTTTACACCCTGTATGTTTTGATATAACTGGATTGTATTTAGCTGATTGACACTAAACGTTTCAATCAGTTGGGGCTTTATAATAAAGGCCTCAGCAACAATTTATTTTTTACTGTAAACCATAAATAGAAGAAAACCTCCATTATTCCGAAAGGTTGTTTTGAGGGTAAGAGTCACAACTTCATGATCAATAGCTTACTGTTATCCATATGAACTAGATTTCACATTTCTATCATTTTGTGTGGCCAAAGTAGTAAATAATAATAATTTCAGAACAATATAGGCCACTCAATTTGCTTATTAACAGTGAGGGCTACCACTTTATAAGTATACTGAAGTGAAGTTATCTTTACTTTTCATCTAAAGGTCCAGAAGGTGCAAATCTCTTCATTTACCATCTACCGCAAGAGTTTGGTGACCAGGACATTCTCCAGATGTTCATGCCATTTGGAAATGTCATCTCTGCTAAAGTCTTCATAGACAAACAGACCAATCTGAGCAAGTGCTTTGGTAAGTGAAAAGACATTAAGATACTAGCTGTTCAAATGCATTGCAATTTGCACTAAGAGGCTGTAGTTGTTTAGGTGCATTTAACATACTAAGTAATATGAAATGGGTGCAAATTAATAACAATGACACAAAAGCAAATTTGTTCCCAAAATGAGAGTTTCAGAGTTATGTAAATCTAGTAAATGGCTTTGTGTGCTGAAGGATCTGTGGCCAGGTCAGCACAAAAGAATGAGTTGGAGCTTGACTTAATAAGATCCTGGTTTCTCTACATATACATTTTATTTAACACAATACCATCTGTTCCTAATTTTTAACATGAGCACAGGGTATCATTGATACCCGAAATGCTTTGTTTCCCTGAAGCAACTAATCAGTTTCTGTCTTCTATGTTTCAAGGGCAAGTTAAAAATGGCCAGAAGAATTTGACTGATTCTTTATTTACGAATGATGTTCTTTCATACATTAATATAAATCTATCTTACTGAAAATAGAGAAAAATAATCTATGCTACTATAGTTGAAAATCAAACTACTTGAAAATACTCATAAGTCAAATTAAGTGAAATACTTTTGTTCAGTATGGGCTTGGTGTTTTTTACCTTAATGCATTGTCTGCATTAAGGTAAAAAACCACCCAGTACTTTTCTAAAAAAAAAAAAACACTTGCCTGTGGGTGCTTGTATCCTACTCCTCGACTGGAAAGATACTCAGGGTCCTCTGAACTTCCAGGTTGTAGGCAGAGTACTGAGGGCAGGAGAGCCATAGGCTGCTTCTGCCATCAGTCAAACTTTGACTGTAAAGGTGGGAGCGTGGCTGGCCACACACTGTGTGTTTCTATAGATGCACACAGCTGGGTGCTGGCATGGCCATCAGTGTACATGCACGGGTGCCTACACAGCAACTAGCTTACTGATGGAGGCACTGCTATGGGAGGCACTGTTATGGGAGAGGGGGGAGGGTACCACTAAAGAACAAGGAAATAAAAACATTTAAAGAATAAAAAAAGTTTTTAAGTAAGTCTGGCCCCCATAACAAAACAAAGTTAAAAAAAGAAAGGTATAATATTACTTTCATTTGTGACATAAGTAGCTGAAAAGATGTAAGGGAAAGTGAGAGAACTGTATAGTATATATATGTATAGTTTCTATTGGGTCCATACAAACTTCAAGAACACCATCAACTGCTAGTTTGAAACTACTGCTTCTAGTTAAAATGTATGAGTCACGATCATCTGGATTCCATGACTGTGTAATATTCAACACATAAGATAGATTTGCATGAAAACATCCAGACAGAAACATTTGGAGAATCATAAATTAGAGATTTTGTAATCTGCACTTTCTCCTCCTGTAAGCACTTTCAGAATGCTGAACAAACAGCACTGTGCTCAGCATTAAAGCATTAATTGCTCCTGACCCTTCCTGTTCCAGCTGATATCAAACTAGATGTAGGTACTTATACAAGTTCCATGTAAGATATATTTTAATCTTTTTTTATATAAATATATAGCTGAATTAAGTTTAGCTATTTTGTATCTGTATTTTAATTATAGATCTGTCAATTTTAAACATATATGTAATGCAACATGGAATTTATGGTGAAGTAAGGCACAACTTTCCCTGTAATCTTCTGATGCTGTTTGTGGGGATTTAGCAAGAAGGCTCAGAAATATGTAACATATTTGATGCAAAAAGAAACACATGAACACAGCATATATTTAATGGTTTGCTGCCTTACATTTTTTACCTTTAAACAAATATAGCATCATTAGGCATTATTCAGTGAATAAATCTCATAGACACTCTTGCTCTGGTTTAACAATCGGCTGCATATTTAAAAAAAAAAGCATGGCCCAGGACAGGTTTTTTATCACCTATAATGAGTTTGCATTTCCATTCTGGGTACAGGATATTATATTGCTTTCCCCCTATTTTTAATTTTGTATTGTTTAAAATGAGCTATGCACAGACACAATAGTTCACAAAGGAAAATGAATAGAAGCTGACAAGTAGATGTAGTGAGTAAATGAAACTAATTATTTCTGTGCTGAGAAATGCTGTTACCTTACTATCTGAGTGTCATTTCAAGAATACCTAATCGTCCTTCTGTGTGCTAGAGGCAGACACACCACTTACTAGGCAGCTGTGTGTGTATCTTTTATGCTGTCATCCTGGCCACATGCTTCATTGTGACTGTACTCTCTTGTCTTGTGATCAAAGACTGAAGTATTATACCTCAAAGTCTGGACTCCATATGTTCATCTTACTTTACCATTTGTGCAAAAGCCAGAGTAAAAATGTGTTATTTTCTATTTAATCTGGCATCCTTTGTGCTAATTATTTTGAGAATATTAGTATTTTTATGTGACAAACAGCAATTCGATTTTGAGCAAAGAATATCTATTCCAACTGCCAAATTATTTACTGAGGGCTCTTCAGTAATCTTTATTAATTGCTTACTTATATTTAGTTACTTTTTAAGAAACAAGGCCATACATGTCATTGTATGCACACTTGCCTTTTGCAGTAACTGTTTACTTTAGGAATGCATGATAAACATCATCATCACCTTATATGTTTTATGATTCTATGTGAGAGGATTTCAGAAAGCCATGCAGGTATTTCCTAATCCACACCATATAAATGTTTGACATTAACTTTAAGTTATTGAGTACTGTTTTCATGCTTAATGTTGGCTGTTAAAAGAGCACCTGCTCTTACCTTTACTGCACTCTACAGCCATTATATTTACAATTCAAACTTTGTACATATGGGATACATGTTAAAAATTTCTCTGTATTTGAGAGCAATTTGCATTTACTCTGAGCATTGAGAGGTCTCTAATAGCATATTGGAGTGATGGGTAGCACAATTAAATTAAGAGCAGACACCTTTTGCTGCCTGCTATACAAGGTCCTACATACTTGCTACACTTTACCTAAAAAATATTAATTTTAAGTATTGGGCAACAGGGATAATGCAAAGATCTGTACACAGGGAAATAAGAGAGGTAATTAATATTTTTACAGCACGGATGAATTTAATGCACATTCTTATAGTGTCAAATTTATTGATCAAATATTTATCAAACATGTGTAAAGTGGAAATGTTTAAATATACTGGTATGTTAGTTTATTTTGAAAATTAGTGTTTGTTTTGGGTGCAGGATTTATGGGGGTTGTGTTACCTGAATTACTATTTTAAGTTATGAACCGCTATATAAGCATTCACACTTACAGGTATAATATTCTAAGGATTCATTCATGAGATTTTTGAGCTCAACACAATAACAGAATTTATTGGTATATAGTATCAAGACTTAAATACAATGAACCAACAATCTATTTAACTACAACATACAAAGAAAAGATTTAAACATGCCAAATACCCAGACATTGGTATCTAACAGACAAACAGACATACATTTAAGTGGGGGAAAGATTTTATTGTATAGTTACCCATTAATCATCACATGAGGTCCCCATCCTGGTAAAAAAGGCAGAGCTGCTTTTTCCAGTCATCAATATACCCATGGTGTCCATAGGGATGCATGGCACATCTCCCATTGGTTGCCTCCCAAGGCCTAATGGAGATTGGAGGGTTTCCAAGACCCTCTTTACAACTCCACACCCCCCTCTACGATTGGCCAGTCTACTTGTTATTAGATCAAAGGGTCTTGGCTCAGGAAAAACCTGATTACCAGCCCTATTTGCAAGTCATTGGGCCTGCCACTCCCCTCCACAGTGATAAACACAACAAAGACGTTATTTCCCTACAAGCTACCCCCACCTATTTAAAACAAGAAATAAAACTATATACATATGTCTTATGAAGATTTGACATAAACTCCTAAGGTAACAGTTGATTTACTAAAGGCAAATAGTCAGTTCACATTGCAAGGGAATTTGCACTTTGTGGGAAAAGTTTCCCCATAGCTTAGTGAATGTTGTGAAATTCACTTAACAAAGTCCAGTATTGCGCAAGGAAAATTAACTAAAAAAAACACATTTGCACATGGTTGGGTGATGAAAGTCAGCAAAGCTTCACCTCATTCACTAAACTAAAGGACAAGTTCCCCTGCAAAGTGCACCAGTAACTTATTGTATGGGTTTTTTTGCACATATTTATGAAAATTATCAAATAAATTCCTTACATCCAAATCAACCACTACTTACTGACAGCTGACATGAGCCTAACCGTAAGCTTAACTCTTAAACCAAATCTCTGACCTTTACCTATCCCCTAACACTAAGCTCAGTGAGAAATTATAAATACTATCATAGTAATAATCGTTTTGATGCCTATATACAAAATTGCAAAATGTTTTGTGTTCAAAATCTTTACCTGATGTTGATCTTGACTTGATTTAAAGGCAGGATGAAGAATGCTTATCAGCCAGATCAGATTACCCTGGTTTACAGCTTTAATTAGATATGAGTAAACAAAGCATAGTGGGTTTTCTAACTAATAACAGATATTTGCAGACTTTTTTTTTTTTGTTAAACATACTTTATTTAAAAAGCCTCTCTCCCCAAACAATATCAGGTCAACACACCAGGCATATGAGTTGATATCCCTATAGCAAGATGACCATGAGCCAGTTGGGCCTTTACTAACTGGATATCGATCTGTATGCCCTTTACAATCAACCTGGTATTTCAAGAGGAAGCACGCAAAAATGCCACCCCAAAACACAAGTCTGGTGCAAATGGGCTAGAATGTGTGTGTGTGTATATGGTGGGGGGAGGGGTTATCAGTATCATACTTTGCTACTCTCTGTCAACTTACCTGTTCAACACACCATAAACAGTGTTTAATAAAGACAAAGATAACATAACAAACAGATAAAGTCTCTGGTTTTACCCTTTTATTATAGTTTTTTTTTAAAATAACATCTTGCATGTCCTCTTTCACATAACGTTGTCCCCATAACCGTAATTTCTTTTTTATAAATTAAATAGGTGGTTAATTTATTATTTCATTACTTTGTGAGAATTTTGTATCAAGACTTTCCATACATATAAACACCAGACTACATCCCTGCACCTTCTACAAAGCAATGCAGAGCAATTGAGTACCGCATCTAGCAGTTGTTTGAATTGTTTGTTTCCCTTTCTCTTGAAATATCAGGTAATTGTTTAATGGCATATGTGTTGGTAGTGGCACATCAGGTTGTCCACAAATTCATACCCCTTTATTTGGAATATGCATGTTATTTTCTGTTAAAAAAAAATAAAAGAAAAATACAGATTCAAATCCAGTGAAGCATA
>NW_017306396.1:2011845-2060308 GCF_000935625.1 Nanorana parkeri | reverse complement strand
TGATGAATGTTATGACGTTTTATTACTAATTTCAGTGGTGAGTTAAATTATTAAACAAAATCAGCTCTTTGCACTTTTTTTTGTTTTATCCTTCACAGGCTTTGTTAGCTATGACAATCCTGTTTCCGCCCAAGCTGCTATTCAGGCTATGAACGGCTTTCAGATCGGCATGAAGCGCTTGAAAGTTCAGCTGAAACGCTCCAAAAATGACAGCAAACCTTACTGATCTTAACCCCAGCAGCTTTCTGCTATTATTTTAGCTTTCATAGGGTAAGTCCCATGAGCCAGCCTATTCTTCACTTGGGGCTGAGGAGGAAAACATTGCCAACACTCACCAAGAGAGACAATTATTTTTACATTAAACGCTTCCATACTCATCTACCATGGCCCTCTGCGCTTGCCATTTACTCTGGCTATATTTTCTTACCCAGAATCCAGCAAGTTTGTGTAACAATGTTCTGTTCCACTTTTCCTTTGCCTATATTTTTTGTAAGACATCTTTAGATTTACAATAGCAGCAAAACAATGTGCAATTAAACTCTGCAACCACTGGTGCCATCAAATAAACAAAACTGAACACGAGTTAGCGTTTCAAGGACCTGGTTGTATAATAATGACACCAGCAGTTAAGGAGCTAGTGCGGTGGCCTAGTATAGAAAATATTGCCAATATACACATATTTTTTATTTATTTAAATGTGTTTACATATATAAGGAGCACACACAGGCAAAAACAAACAAGTCCTTCCACTGCGTAAAATTGTTTTAGAAGATCTTCGATTTTTTTTAAAGCAAACAACAAAATTGATCAGAAATGACTGGTCTATCTTTGTGTTATTATGGCGATATGTTTTGTTTATTTATTGATTTATTTATTTATTCCATTAATGAATTATTAATTTATGTATTCTGTTATTTATTATAATTATACTATGAATATGTTTGGAAAACATGTGTGTTTAAAAAGACGTCTTAGAGAACTGTTTCTAAAGCTACAGGGTTTTAAAAATAACTAAAGTGAGTGAATATACTTGATGTTTCTTGAGAGATAAATTTAATAATAAAGGAAGCCACAGGCCTGTAAATTTTATTTGTAAAAAAAAAGAAACATTTCTATTTTTATACAAAAATTTTTACTGCCTCAGAAATAATGGGAGTTATTTATTGTTAACTTATTGGATATCTAAAGAGAAGTTCTCAATGCTAGATAGATACCTTTTAAAATAGACTCTAGAGTAAAAAAAACTTTTTTTCTTTAATTTTAAGTTACAATACCCATTATGCACAAATCACTCTCTTCCTTTTCTATGTTTTGTTTGGTTATTTTTGTTTCCATCATGTAGTGAAAGATTTGTCCTGTGACTTATCTGTTGTGTGGCATTTGTTCAAAATGGCCGCTTTTTCCCTTCTGTAACCCTTCCTTTCCTACCCAAAGCAATCCATCTGCACTAACTCTAACTGGATGGTTTCTTTTGGGCTGTTCATTGTGCTTTGTGTAAAATATATGCTCTATATATTTATATATATATGTGAATTATGGAATGCATATAGATTTTAATAGCTACAAAGATCTGCATTAAATTTTATTCCTACACTGGTTAACCTTTTCAGTGCTGGAATGAGCAGAACTGCATTTGTGAATGCATTCCTGAGCAGACCAACACTGATGGACTAAAAAAAAAGTAATTTGTTTCTGCTGCATAGATTCTGTGTAACTATATACTCTTCCTTGTTTTTTTTCCCTAGAACATCTCCATGCCTGTTAGTTCACCGTTTGCCTAGCATGTCCCTGTGGCGTCTATTTAAAAAAAAAGTTTCATCGTCCCGTCATTGTTTCTGATGTCTTTCTGACCTCACATCATATTTGATCCTCCAACTGACTTAGTTTGACTTCTGAAATTTGCATGTGTTCTCATCTAGCTAAGAATTCTGGAAAACAAAAAAAGTCAATGTGAAAAGCATTGCAGCATTCACGCAAGCCTGAAATTTACTATAAGAAAAATTATAGAAAAAAAGACAAAAAACCTGTGGCAAAAAAATCTTTTTTTTTGTTATTTTTTGTTTCATAACATAAACAGACTTGAAAGTATTATACAGGGATTAGCATTCTGTCTGGTCACTGTTTCCTAAAGCAATATGTGTCCAGGAATTCAGAATGTTGGTTTCTAAATGAGCAGACAACTTCCAAAACAGTTTGAGAAAAACTGTCTGATTTTAAGTCTCTAGAGCTCTGTAATAGTTTTTACATTTTTTCAGGCAGTGTAAAGTTTTTTGATAAGGCCATTTTAGATGGCTCACTTTCTCATTAAATTATATATATAGAACCACTTTTTTGTAGATTAGTATAAAAAAATATTTACCCTGTTTTGGGGCAAATGCTACCTAGTTCTGTCACCTTTTGCTGAACTGACTCACAGTTAGACAATCCATGGTTTAATGCACATGAAATTACCTATATTTTATACTGTTTAAATGTACAGAAAAGAAGGTAAATGTATACTGTGTCACGTTGGTGCTTCTATGAATTTAGTTGTGGCTTCATTAAGTCTTAAGAGTCTTCAGTGTTCTATGTTTGATAAGTTTAACAAAAATTGGTTTACTTGAACTAAAATAATTTTCAGATATTAAAATGTCTGTTTGCTATAATTTCATGTGAAACAAATCTATTCCAGAAAAATAAGTTTTGTGTTGGCTTGTAAAGCATTGATGTTCTTATTTTTTATTGTGGGGAAACTTAGATGTGTTTGTGTTCAGCAAAATGTGACCTGTTTTTTTTCTTTGAAAGAAAAAAATCAGTGAAAATACAGTGCCAAATTCCAAAGGTACTTCCTGCCTAAAGCTTCAGTGTATTTCGTGTACGAAGTAATTTGATAACATGGGTATTTTATTATGTGTTTTGTATAAATCCCTTCTATTTAAAAAAGAGAGATTACAAAATTTGTTAACTTGCTATCCTGTGGTCTTGTTGCTTGAAATTGTTATTGTTTGTTATATCTCTTTGATGTTTTTTGGTAATACATTGTATACAGTAAGTGCCCATGTTCCACTTTTTTAACCACTCTGCACATCAAATCTGTGAAAGCAAACCTCACGAGTCACAATTGTATTTTCTTCATGGTCTGTGGAAGTCTTTATGGTGATAAATAGTTGAACTACTATTCCTTTTAAGCATACTGTCCTAAAGAATCATGGTATATAAAGTAAACACAAGCACACTGAATCCATTGTTTATAAGGCGCATCCATAAGTTAATGTAGAACAAACAAAACTTCCACTTTTTAGGTATGATTAAGTGAAATATATAGGGCATTGACTGCTCATTTTACAGAGCCAGTCATGTAGTATCAAGAAGTGCCATATTTGTAGTCATTAATCTCCATCCTCTATACGTCATCAAAACTTTATTTTTCATTTTGCTAAATCTTTTCTCTCCTTTCATTCCTCAAATTGAACTAGTTATTACTGGTCCACTTTTTTACATTATTTAAAAGGTGGCATCTTTGTACTGCCATTGTTCTTCTTTGAGTGAACATAATAGCATTTGATTAATAATGCAGTGCCTGATCTTTAAATCACAACAAATGCTATTGCCCCACTATTGACATAAACTAGTAATGTACTAGTAAAATCCCCCTACCATGATATTTGTTAAAGTCACAATAATTTTATATAGGTTCTTGTAAGTGTTTACTACTTTAATCCTGGGTCCTACCAGATTTACTTGAGGGCTATTTTTGTATGAGAAAAAAAAGACTATTACTAAATTATATCTATATGTCATTCTAAGAATATATGTATAGAGATATATAATAGAAAAAAAACATATTTTTATTACTTAGATTAACTCATATTTGGCTGCATTTCAAAATATCTCATAGAATAATACATTTAATGATTGAACACCAGCTGTTACGCTGATAAGTTTTATTATGGAGCTTTGATTGCTAGAGTTGTGAAATTAAGATATTTTAGAAAGCTCATTTAGTAATACTTTAAGAGAACCTGTTTTCATGTTCTAGACTGCCATTTCTCTTTCTGTGTTCATTACATTACCACCGTTTACAGTGGAACAATTCAGGGAACTGATCCTATCAACAAGCTGGAAGTTGTTAATGTATAATGACTTAAAAAGAAACAACTGCAAGCTCTTGGGACATACTGAATGCCCTACTGTATAAAAAAGATCATACATGTCACAGTTAATAGGTACGCACTGAAGAGACGTTGCTTAAAGGATTAATAAGTTCAACTTTTCTTTCACCTCGAGATTCTAGTTTTTTGGGCTTATGTAACTGAAGTCATTTTAACTGTTCTGTTTTATTATCTCAAGTGCTAAATACGAATAAGAAAAAAACGTGTAGTTTCATACCATTTTAGAATTACATCATACAAAAGAAATGTATTTGTGTTTCTTTTTTTGTGCTGTGAGAATTGTTGTTTGTAGATTAAATAATAACTCATTTTGTTTCGAATTACAAATAGTTTTTGGTATTGTCTGAGAAAAGCCAAAGTTACTGAAATTTTTGTGGAAAATGTAAGATCCTTTAAGTATTTGTTTATGTTTTATTGATGCATTTTGGTTCTGTTGTGTGATGGAATTTGAGCCAAAAAAACACAAAAAAATGGCTTTCCTATTTCTACTAACTGATTGTACTTATGCATTTTGTACCAGTGCAACATTTTATACTGGAGATTAAAAATACAAAAGGAAAAGTTGTGGCTTACTCTTGAGGGCCCTACCATGACTGATTTTATGTTTGTTTTTTGACTGGCAAAAAGAATGGTTTTGCTTTCAACACTTAAAAAAACTTTGGCTTGCTTTTTTATTTGCTTATATCTAACGCTAACAAATATGTCTAAAATGAAAGCGGTAAGTTTCACTTTTTATTATGTATTGTGCAGTTACACACTAAGGTAATTAGCGCTAGATGTACACAGTCACTTTAAGTGGATAAATGTATTAGTAATAATTAAAACTAAAAATAGGGGTTTGCTTTTTTGCTGTTTAGATCAAACTTTTTCTGATTCTTCTGTCCTCATTGTGAACATTACTGTGTAGTTGAAAAAGTCAAACTTATTTTTGTAATGTATGTTATTGTGTGATGCAGTTTTTTGCTTCTGTCTCCAATATTAAACCATTTTCCTAATACTTGTCTCTTTGTGTGTTGTGTTTGTTGGTGCTCATCATGTGGTAAAACATCTATACACTTCACTGTTTAACGTCTGTTTTTCCTTTTAATTTTTTTTCTGTATTTTTCTTACTTTTATATTTGTTGCATATAAAGGTTACAGTCGATTCCATTTAAGTGAAAGCCTAAATGTGGACAAAAAAGAGGGAGCAAAAAGAAAAATATCCCAACTTTTTGTTCTATATGTGTAATGTTAATTTATTTTATTATGTTAGCTATAATTTTTCCTCCATTCATCACTTTTGAATACATAAAGCAACAGAATAACAGTGGAAAGGCAGTTTACCAAATTAATTTTGTTAATGGTTATCTAAGCCTACCAATTACACATTTGCCCTTGCAACAGTTAGTTTTCAGCAAATTAGGTTGAAATGGCTTAAGATGCCAAATAACCTCCTTGTGTTTCTGAGAAACATAATCAATATACAAGTAATGTTTTATGTTGTCCAAAAAATAGTATATGATTAATATTCATTGAATCTGCAGGATAGAAAACCTAGACTTAGGATAACCACAATTCCCAGTATATGTGGTCTTTCAGCCAGTGCTGTAGACAAATGCAATGTCCAAAAGCACGTTTCAAAAGCACGTTTCAAAAACGTCATATACAGATCTTTTTTTATTTATAATAGTTCATGGCCCAGTCTTTTAAAGGTTGGCTGCCTGGGCCCATGATAGGTCAAGCAGCAACATCTCAAAGTTTAGTATAGTTTATTTAGGAATGCATAAGTCCTAAGTTTCATCTAACTGAAACATACCTACACCAGTAACTGCCTTTTAGTATGTGGCCACACCTCTCAACTAGAACCTTTTTTTAGATCAAGTGAGGCTGCAGTCTGTCCAAGGGTGTTAATCCAGCAAGTTGCAAGGACCTGATTACACATGGCACTGCTGGGAGGTGAGAATACCTTACATAAAACCAAAAATTGTAATAAAATATTAATGCTAAGTACATACACGATAAAACAAAACACCTGTATTATTTCCACTATACCATAAGTAATACAATATGCACTGTCCAATACTTTTTATATGGGTTGGAGCTATGCTTGGCTGCACATAAGAATCCAATGAAAATAAGGTAATTTTGATAACATTTGCAACATGCAGTCCCAAATACATTCACAAAATGCTATTTCGTATGCCATGACAATTATACATTATTCAAAAATGAATAATATTTTTATTTATTTTGAGCTCCAACATTATGCAAAAATGTGGTTGCTAAGCTGAACATTACAGGCCTCAATAATGCTAACGTTCTACAGCATAATATATGAATATAGATCTATTTGCATAATGCATTGTCCCTTGCTTTGTATGTTACAGCTCACTATCAAGATGAATGGTTCAGAGCCTCTCAGTTATTAGGCCTTGTTTATCCACAATTCTGCCAACAATGCAGCCCTGAAACTGTGAAAACTGTTGAATATATAACTTGCTATACAAAGCTTCCCACATCCAATCCAATAAGGTTACAGTTGTACAAAAGGAAAGCTGCTTATTCATTCAGTTATGAAGGCAACAATTACAGTGCTAGTACTATCATCGTAAACAGTATCCATTTAAACATTTCTGGATACATGCAGTTTTTTTCAGCAACCCAAAATATACTCAATTTTTTCAACTGTGAGCTCAACCTACTGGTTCCACATTTAGTTGGGAGATTTTCATGTATTGTCATGGAGAATCTTGTAGGGAAATGCTGCAACCTCCAAAATGCTAAAGGATTAGTGCCTCATTCCTCAGTTCACCATTGTTGTATATGGAGACTCTGTTGTTGAGAGGGACCTAGAAATGTAAGCTAAAAACCTAGGAAATGTTTCTCTTGGGATGAGAAGCAGCAGTAAAGACCCAGGGGGGCTTACCCTCTAACCCACTCCATTCACAGGTTGTTTATACTAAGAATATACATGAAATATATATAACTGAGGAACATAAAAGAACATTTAAACATAGTTAACAGTTAAAACAGTTACAAGATTATACTTGTAGCACTTGTATTCTTTACTGACACATTAATCTATCCAAATTCCCAATGTAATCAGTTAGATTTCTATAGAATAGCACAAAAGGGTTTTTATAAAAGTGTATCTAATACAAAAATCATCATTATAAATTCCATGATTTTTACCCAGGCAGTGAATCTAAAATACAAATTACAGTGCACTGCCTCCATGATAAAAGCCAATAGTTTTACACAGATAAATGGATCTGTTTGTCCACCCAAAGTTTGGTGATATAGACTTTGAGCATCTATACTTAAATTAATAAAAGGCGGCTCATGAAATCACAAAAGCACCAGTGATCCCCACCGTGCTATGCTGCCTGCAACAATCTGTCAAAGATCAGGTTGTGAAGTGTTTCTGCAGAAAGCAACCTTCAGTGCTTCTAACCAAACAAAAGGGCTTATTAGCACACAAAGGTTTTTCCATTGTGTTTTAAAGTCTGTGTACCATGGCTGACCATTGTCCCCTGTTCTATAGAAAAAAAGGAATGAAGTGAAAACAATGTTTGTGCTGGTTAGAAGAGTTAACCTGTAGGTATCAGGATGGATTCTCACATAATTTAGACAGGTTTGATGATGGGTGTATGTATTACTGATTTTTATTCTCGGTAAAACATCTGCCTACGCATACCAAGGGGTCCCAAAAATGTTTTACTTATTTTTAATATCTCTAACCATAAATTAAATATGTTATGTAAATGAATGTGTACTGATAGTATAAAATATATATTTGTTATAAAATATATTACTTTAGATCCTGTTCTAAGAACTGAATTTAAAGTAGTTAGCCCCTCATATTGTCTTCCATAACCAATTCCCAGTATCAGTGGCAATATAGGGGGTTCCTGCACAAGTAAGACTAGGGGATTGTATGAGTGGTCATTTTCCAGCCATACACCTATCAAATTATAAGATTCAGGATACTGGAAAACTGGATTTATAGTGCTAAAGATTATTGGTAAAGTCACACAGGTTACATTTAAACACAGTAGGCTTTTTCTTAAGAAAAGCAGCATTTTCTAGGAACATCTGTCAGATTAATTTGTTGTCAAATCGAATGTAATAAAATGGACACTGCTGGCAGTGTCTTGGCACAGCACTTATCAAACTAGTATGTATGTCAACAAATAAATCCTACCAGCTTTAAGAGAATGCACAACGCTGTTAACTATATATTCTGAATATTAGTTTAGTACTAAAAAATGCATTACTTTTAAATTAAACAAACCTTTTGCAGGTAGCAGGTGGCAAGCTCCAAGCAAGGCTAGGTACGATTTCCAGCATATTGTATAGCCATGCTAGAAAATAAAGCAGAAGGTTGGGAGAGTGAGTTTAAATAATATAGATTGCTAAACCTACACCCCTCACCTCTTTCTTAATATGGTGAGATGGGACCATCTTTTTATATACAGGCTACCAACAAGCATGCAGGCTTGAATTTTCTCATTCGAAGGGTCTGTGTGCTTTACAAACTGATGCAACCTATATTCAAAGTTTATCTGTAAAATAAACATAAATAATTAAAATGATATAAAAATCAGTTTATGAAAACTTTACAGATTATTAAGTTGACAAAAAAGTACTTACTCTTTAAATACCAAACACATGTAACCACTGTTATCCTTCTGGTTTTTTTGCCAAGAAGCTAGATTATGGATAGTCAATAAAGTGAACAGACTTTTTCCAGTCTGGTCAGATGTTGACAGGTCCTTTTTTTAGCAATAAAAGCTCTGTTAAATAGGCAATTTCTTGATCATACTAATGTTTCTTTGCATTTTATTTATCATTTCATCACACTCAATGATTATTATTTAGTATACTGGATCTTCAACAGTATAAAAGGATCCTTAACATTATATAAAATCCCTGAGACTTTCTGCTGAAACACGCACTAATAAATAAAAAAAAGTCACAATTCTATTGCATTTATCATACAACATCTACTGCTTGAGTAAGAGACCCCTTACACTATATAGATTATATTAAAATGTTGTAAATGTAGTAGTAACTATCAGCAAATTAAAAGCCAATATAAACAACATATTTTATTTCTGATTTTAAAAAAAAAGAAAACATTCCAAACAATGCATTGAAGGTTGCTTCAGCTAAGTTACCTAATACGACCACTGGACTGCCATACGATTCATTCCTGATAAGTGAATGCAATTATCTATAAACATAAAGGGCTATTCACTTATCAGGAATCGACTGTACTGTTAATCTGCTGACTTCTTTTGTTTTTCATCCCTGTTGTAGATCACTGCTATAACTGTGTTTTTGTTTTCTCTCATGCTTGTAATGGAGAAATTGCCAGGATTTTGTTTCCTTATTGCCAACAAAAATAGAAAATGGTAAAAGAAAATATATTTGCTCAAACTATGCACTGGTTTTCAAGAACACAACGTTGGATGTGTCATTGAAGAAAATGGATTATAAAATAAAGCATAAATCAATAAAACACTTGTCTATATTTTTATATATTTTACAGTAGATAACTATCTTTAATTTAAATTTAACATCACATAATACCCATTCTGGAAGAAGAAGGTGTGCACTTTTATCAAAAAACTGAAAGACTCCTACATTTGCTCTCCAGTGTGGACTAACAGGGGTGTAATTACTCTGAAACCCGACCAAGCATTTGTTTGACACATTAAGAAGAGAACCTTTCATATTGCTGGTTTACTTGGAGCTGCTTTGAACCCTGACCCCTTCCCACCGTTTACGTGGCTGGTCAAATGCAGGGGTTTTTACGACTTGTGACTTGCTTGCACAAATTTAACCAAATGAGACAAAATAAATAATTTATGAAAAGAAACATTCAAAACTACCACTTGGCAATGCAGGTTTTAGCATTTTTGCTATATATAAACCAAAGGTATTATCCTCAGACTTGTAGGGAAAAACACATCACATTTTAGTAAAGCCAGATTTAGAATCCTTTGACCTACATTGGTGCATACTTACTGATGGAAGAACATTTTTCCTCTTCACAGTTTCCTGTTACAGTCTCCTCCAAACATTCACTGCAGTACATATCCCCCTGGTGTTATAAATTTACGTAATTGATTCACCTGCAGTGAATGTTTGGTGAATGTCACATTCACTGCTTTATAAATATGCTTAGCATTTATTTTGAACTTGTCTAATAGCCAGTGGACACTTGCATAAAACTATCTGCAAAAGAGAAAGTTAAAAAAATGAGGTTTTTTTTAGACTAATAACAGTTCTTCATATAAAACAAACAGTGCTTTTTCATTTTAAGTTTTGCAATGAGTATCACATAAAATGGCTGTGATTCAGTTTCCTGGCACCCAACAATAACTATAATTTCCGTTTTAGATGTCCTGATCCTATAATAGGAGAGAATTGATTTCTAAGTGAAAACACGATACTTCTTACTGCGTTCAGCCTATAGTCACAAACAGCAGCTAATGAGACAACCAAGAATGCCACATTAGTTGACCTGCTTCTTCTAACTCATTCACAATGGTGTATGTTGTGTCAGATAGAATATGATATGGTAAGGTAAAAAATAACTGGCATATGGTAAATAAATTATATACTACATATATGTCACTACAATGTTTTAAATGCCCCCTCAAAAGTAGATCAAGAATACTTACCTCCCTGGGAGGCGGAAACTCAGATCTTTGCTCTATTCAACAGCTAGGGCTCATCCAACACACTTCAGATGTGTACAATGCTTGGTCTCCAGATATGAGCTGTGGTTCCATTGCTGGTCCTTTATATCATCAGAGAACACAATAGTAGAGGGTGCCAAGCAGCATATTCTGTGAGATGTCATAGCTTCTGTAGAAAGCAAAGAATGGAGTCACTGTGCAATGGAGAGGTAGGTATTCTTAATCTTAGTTGGCAGGGGGATTTTTTTAAAAATCTTGCTACAGAGCCACTTTAACTGTTACCCTTTACTGGATAACGCATATTGTGTAAGAAGCAGGCATTAGAGTTCCTCTTCAAGCATTAATAAACGGTTATCAAATAAATTTTAAACTCTCTGCTTATATCTTTGGTAAACAGTACAAAATGTTGTTACTGCAGCTCCCCAATTATACATAGTTTGGCTGTTTATCAAACCAGACCTTGAGACTATGCAGCCTAATCAGTGACATCCAGCTGTGAAACAAATGGTTTCCACACATTAGCTAGAAATATGACTTACGGGAAATGTTCAGCTTATTGTATATATATATTTAAAAATATCCTACATTATATAGTAAAACTATCTTCGTATAATGCATACATAATTTTTCCTTGAACTAGATAGAATCATTTTAGTTTAAAAAAAGTTCACTCCTCTACTACAAGGCGCTGTGATTCAGTCAGTCAAGGACATGAATTTTGAACCAGGTATGTAGCATTGCATATCTGATTTTAATTGTTCTTTGTTTAAATGGTGTTTTCAGTAAGTTATATTTGTTATTGAAAGTGTCCTTCACCATTGACATTGCATTTAATGTGAAGTAGCATGATGCATATTGGGAAGATTTATATGAGAACAAGTAGTCATGTGTAACAAGCAAGTGTAAAAAATCATCCTATGACATATTGATATTTGATCTGCACTACCTCATGATAAAAACTGAAGTTAGTATACATTTTGTATTTGGTTCTCTACTAGTTAGCTCCTAAGAGCTTTATATGAAGGTTTCAGCTTGATATCATAATATGTGTCTTAGTTTGGCTATATACTAGTCAATTTTTCAGTGAACTGGTAAAAAATTCAATTGAGGTTCAACATCATCATGTTATAAGCTCATAACTGAACAAAAAAAGTAAATGTTTTCAATTAATTGAAGAGGTCTGTTAGCTGAACTCTTCCATCTTCTTATGGTATAATGAATAGAGCTTAATATTTACACCTACAAATAGACAAGCTGCCTTATCCTTTAAATGTATTTAAAAGTGGAGTCTTTAGAAATCAAAGTCAGAGGCACTGCAATTGGAAATAATTCCCCTCATTGAACTATACCAAAAAAGTGCATTCACCTAACATGCTTCTGTAACGGAAATGTATCACCCAATTAAGGGATGTCTCTGACTATGCTTTTGATTCTACAATAAAGACAAAGGGGGTGATTTACTAACCTAAACACACACACACACACCAGGTGTGTGTGATTTTCACACAGCAAAACGTATTTATCAACCAAAAAGTCTCTAAAAGCATATTTCCACTAATGCCATTTATGGAAAAATCATGCACATGATGCATATATAATGCTGCTTCACAGTTTAGACAAAAATGGTTAGCTCATGCATTTACATTCCTGCATTCATCAACGCAAGCAACATAACATAGAGCTAATTTACACCACATTACCTTGCAATTCATTGCAGGGCTTTGCACAACACACCTGCTGGGTGTGTACACACTACAAAGGTGTTTTGATTCCTCCCATAGATCATGCTGGGAGGGAACACACTACAGAGGTGTACACACGTTCGTGGTGTGTTTAAAAGGTTAGTAAATCAACCCCAAAATGTAAGACTAAACACAAAAGGCAATAGTAGAAGTAACAACAACATTGGTTGTGTGAGATTGTGTATGCAAGCCCTGTTCCAGGTAGGAGTCTTAAATACATCATCCAACCAAGAATCGTTTAATATTTTTTAAAATCCTGGTCAATTTTCCATCAAAATGATGCAAAGATATCAAAGTCTTTCCTGCTTCAATATCATAATTTCTTTCTGCTTTTTTGAGAACATCTTTTATCATACCATGGAGTTGTTTACCCATCTCAATGTGAGGAAAAGTTAAATGATATCTTTGATATGTCAGATTAAGTTTCTCTGTGATGTAAACTATCAGCTGATATCTAAAATCTCTTCCATCCCAAGATATCACAAAAAATGTGATTAATATTATATAAGCCTTTGCACACTATCCTTGACACCAAACAATTACAAGTATGATATGTAACCAATGTATCCCTAAATACATAAAAACATAATATCTGATTGCCATACTAATGGCTTATATATTTAGTCTATTTGCAAAAGGCAACTCATTCTAAATGTGTGTTTCCCCAACACTCTGTTTTATTAAATTCAGTAGTGATTCCATAAGGTAAAATCAATTCAGGGCTTTTTCTTCTTCACAAACCTATATGCATTTTAACCATAATGTTTCATTTCTGTATATAATTCTTCAGAAGTATAAATCATCCACAAATCATTATGCAACGTACTCATATCTATTATTTTTGAGTGAAGATAAATTTGACCTTTTAAAGTGACTTTAAAAACTCAGGAATTAAATCTTAAAAATGCATTCAAGTACCTTAACTATCAACAATACTGTATCATATCTGTGCATCACTCAACTGTAGATCCTCAAATCATCTCTGAATTGGTGCTGACACTGTCCTTCCTTCTGGAGGGTGGACACTTTACAAAACACACAGGGGCAATGTGGAACAAAATTAGCCTCCCTCCAGGAGATGATTTGAGGATCTACAGCCGAGTGATATACAAATATTATACATTTTTGTTAATAGTTAGGGTACTTGAATGCATTTTTAAGATTTAACTCCTGAGTTTAGTGTCCCTTTAATTATATGAAAGCCCAAAATGTACAGTTTTCTTTATTCCTTCACCAGTCATGTGGAAAACAAAGTGCACCTTCTTTAAATTCTATGGTCTATGTTTTTAGGTATCGGGAGATAATTTAAAAAAAGCATCTGGTCCTTAGCAGGTTCTAAAGTTAGGTAAATGCAACCTCAGATGATCAACTATACATGACATATGACAGTGTCATTATTTTACAAACATAAATCCAAAATCAAGAAGTTATGTGGAAAAACTAAGGGGTCTATTCACAAAGCTGCCAAAGGATCTGGCCGTAGCTTCGGCCGATCCTTCGGCTGGCTTCGGCCCCAGGACCCCTTCACAATTCTTTCGGGTCAGCCGAACATGCTGAGCATGTTCGGCTGATCCGAAGCCACACGAAGCAAGCCGATGTACGGCTGATTTCAGCCGATATACGGCTGAAATCAGCCGTACCAGCCTGAAGTGAATAGCCGAACAGTGTTCGGCTCACTTCACTTCTGATCGGTCATTCACTCGGCTGCCCTCGGCAGCTTTGTGAATAGACCCCTAAGTATGCTTTTACTGCTTCCATAGTAATTAAGAGGCTAAGTAGCAGCCAGGTGCTGCTAATCCAATGCCCTTAATTAATTGATCATCAGCAAGTGTGACCACCTCTATAAAAGCTAAAGATGTAAAAATGTAATGGTCTGTAACATTAAGGTGTGTGTAAACACAATGCCAAGGAGGCAAGACAGCAGCAATAATCTTAGAGAAGCGATTGTTGCTGCTCATCAATCTGGGAAGGGTTATAAAGCAATTTCCAAACAAGTCCATCATTCTACAGTGAGGAAGATTATTCCCAGTCAAGACAGCTGCCAATCTTTCCAGGAGTGGGTGTCCAAGCAAATTCACCCCAAGGTCAGACAATGTAATGCTCAGAGAAATTGCAAAAAAACCAAGAGTTCCATCTCAGACTATACAGGCCTCAGGTAACATGTTAAATTTCATGACAGTATAATTAGATAAAGACTGAACACGTATGGTTTGTTTGCCATGGCTGTATCGCTTAGGTTTTCAAAGTTGCATCTAAACAAACCACAAGACAACAATGTCCTTTGGACAAACGGGACCAAAGTGGAAAGGTTTGGCCATAATGCACAGCACCATGTTTGGAGAAAACCAAACACAGTATATCAACACAAACATCTCAAACCAACTGTCAACAACGGTGGTGAAGGAGTGATGATTTGGGCTTGTTTTGCAGCCACTGGACCTGGGTACCTTGTAGTAATTGAATCAACCATGAACTCCTCTGTATACCAAAGTATTCTAGAGTCAAATGTGAGGCCATCTGACAGCTAAAGCCCTGACGAAATTGGGTCATGCAACAAAACAATTATCCCAAGCTCACCAGCAAATCTACAACAGAATGGCTGGAAAAAAAAAGAATCAAGGTGTTGCCCAGTCAAAGTCCAGACCTTAACCCAATTTAAATGCTGTGGCAGGACCTAAAGAGAGTTGTGCATAAACAAATGCCCACAAACCTCAATGAACTGAAGCAATGTTGTAAAGAAGAGTGGGCCAACATTTCTTCACAACCATGTGAGAGATCGAGAAAACAATTACTTCAAGTTATTGCTGCTAAAGGTGGTTCTACAAGCTGATGAATCATAAGGTGTACTTTGTTTTTCACACATGGCTTCTCCATTGTGGCTTTATGGTTGTAGAATAAATAATGACACAGTGTAAAATGTCATGTGGTGTTGTTCATGTGAGGTCGTATTTGCCTAATTCTAATACGTGCTAAGGACCAGATGCTTTGTATTATGTCTTAATACCTAAAACCATAGAATTCAAAGAGGGTGTGTTTTCTTTTTCACATGACTGTATACCATCCTATCTGTCTGAATTTTCACCAAGTTGGATGTGATCTAGCCTAATGTGTTCACATTAACCTAAATAAAATCCACATATGAGTTATATGTCAAAGCTAAAGTATTTACAATAGTATTACTTTGCAGAAGAGCAACTTTTAAGGAGCATAGTCCCAAGGCAACTTGTGACAATAACCTAAAAGACAAAATATGTATATCCACTTTATTTAAAATTCCTGCCATTATTCCTATTTTCCTAACAAAAAATGTACATGACATTTCCTATTCATTGTATTTGAGGTAAAGTTATTCTTAAATGTGTTTTCACGTTTGCAGTCAAATGTGAGAAATCCCCCTATATGTTTGTTATGTGTTCCTATTCACACAGCATACCTAAAATTATTTAAAAATATATATTTCCTACCTTTTAGATGTCTCTGTGTAACAGGCCTTTGCTAGCTTCTCTTTACATTTTAAAGGGACCGGAAACTCTTAGGGGTCTATTCACGAAGCTGCCGAAGGATATAGCCATCGCTTAGGCCGATCCTTTGGCTAGCTTCGGCCCCAGGACCCCTTCGGTTCAGTAGAACCATAGGGGTGCTGTACGGGCTATCCACTATAGCCCGAACGTGGCCGAGCGGCTCAGTCGAGCCGAACACATATGCCTCGGCTCGGCTGAACCACGGTGAGCCTGCTTCTGACAGCTGGGCGGAGCCAGCCGTGATCTTACGGCTGGCTCCGGCCACTTGCAGAAAGATCAGTGTCCCTGGTTACCTGCTAACCAGGGACACTGATCTCCAAACAGCAAACTCTCCCTGGCGCTCCAGGAGTCTCCCGCTCCAGGCCTATTCTGACATGGAGCCGTGTCAGAATAGCAAAAAAAAAACATTTTTGCCCATTGGAATGCATTGCTAGATTCCTATTGTCTATTTCAATTTGCAATAGCCAATAGTAAACTAGCATTGTACGCACCCTCTGCTGCAGTTCTCCATCAGGTCCATCAGCAGGGGCCGGGTACAATGCTAGTTTACTATTGGCTATTGCAAATTGAAATAGCCAATAGGAATCTAGCAATGCATACAGTGTTCGGCTCACTTCAGGTCGATCATTCAGTTGACTGCCTACGGCAGCTTAGTGATTGGACCCCTTAGTGTCCCCATTTGAAGGCTGGGGATACTCTGGATTGAGACAGCGTTCAGATCTAGTTTATATTGATAATGAGATCTTCCAGCACAGTAGAGGGTTAATTATGTTAACATTGACCTGTCTAAACCCCCTTGCATTCCAGAAAATAAATTCAGTACAGAGAACAACATTTCTATAAGAATAGAGCATGTAATATGTAAGCAGCCATTTTTTATTTAGTTATGCTATGTGAATGGGTGCATGTAGCAAATATAAAATATGTCTTATCCCAACTTGTCTGCAAAAGTGGAAATACAATGTGGGGACTAATTAATTATATGATGCAATTACATATTTAAATGCCACATAATAACGTATACTAAACTAAGAGTTGTGCAGAAGAAAGTACCAGAGCTCAATGTCAAAACGGAGTTAATCACATTACCTTCTTGTCACCACCTGTAAGTTGAATATTAAAAGTTCTTTCACACATTGTTTCCCTAATTGTATAATCATATAATCCACTCTGTTACAATGAAGTGGAATTTATCAAAAAGGAGCACACAAAATCTTGGGAAGTTGCCCATGGCAACCAGTCAGCTCTTTTCAGTTTGTTCAGTTAAGATTTGAAAATGAAAGTGAGAAGCTGATTGGCTGCCATGCACAGCTGCTCCAGATTTTGTCTGCTCCAGTTTTGATAAATTCCTGTCAAAGTGTTTGTAGTAAATTTAACAGCATATACAAATGATACATATAAAGGAATCCTAAAAATAAAAACTAAACATGAAAAGTCCAATAAGTTTATATATGCATTCTAACCCCTCCTACATTCTGTTCAAAGAATCAGAATGTTCATCACCATTCAAGTCCATTGGAGCAAGGTATGAAAACTCTGTGAGAAGCAGAGAATCTCCATCAGGCAGTGGTAAAGGAGTAGCAATAGGAGCAAAGCTAGGGACATTAGGAGCTGTTTTTTCATCCCATGGTCATTGCAGAAGTCAAATACCCAAAAATAGTAAAAACAACATTGTTAAAGCTATTAAAAAGCATGTCCAAATAAGAAAAAAAAGAACACATATCAAATTTGTATTTAATTATTTTTTTTTCATGTTTAACACTGATCCAGATAAGCATACAGTATCTAAATTATGTTTATTTCCAATTCCCTAAATAAGGAGAACTGTAGTCCCAATCACTTCAAGAACAAGGAAGAGACCTTCCCAGTTGGTATCTCAAGTACCTGTGGATCTGTAGTTTCTAATCATGAACATTTTGCAAACAATGAATCAGGTCCTGGGTTTGCCAAAAGAGAATGATGGAGTTTTAAAAATGCTCTAGCCATCACTAAGGGAATGTAATGGAAACTTTATCTCCACTATCAATTTCAAGAGACATCTTGTTTTTGTTTTTTTAGCATTTTTTACTGCTTCTTCTATCATATGTCGATATCTTTCAATACCTGTCAAAGCAGCATCTTTTGCAACCATGTCTACAAAAGCATTGCCTATGACATATATATCAGGATGCCTTTTAATGTGCTTTCATTTTAGCAAGAAGACCAGTGGCTTGTTTTTTTCTAATTGTTCTAGTTACAAAAGGACTTAAGCGTGCTGAAGTGGTTTATTCTAAACTTCACCATGTCTCTTTAGGATCACATTTAATGATACAATATGAGGTAAAAAACATCACAAACACTGTTAATGAAAATATTCAGTGATCTGTCTTGTGACTGCAAAAAACGCAAAGCAACTTGTCTGCCCTCTAAGCAGATGTGTCCAGTAAGCTTGTACTGCAACAAAAGTTGTCGATCAGGAATGTAAACAGCAAGTTCTGTAACATAAGCTCCATTGTGCCTGTACTGAGCACCATCAATATACGCAGGGAGAGAATCCCTCCTGGAAATGTCCACTGAACGGTAAAGGTGTCAATTTATCATGTTTAGTCACACAACCAGGACTCTGTCCTTCACACTGTATCAACTGAGAAAAGTGATATTTTTCTCCCACTTCAACAGTCTTACTGCCATTGTGCAAATCGCAAATGGGAATTGGCACCTCTTGTGTTTCCATGTAGTAACACTTTCAGTGTAGCATGAGGTGTCAGTAAAGCAAGTGGTGCAAATACCATAATGTGACTAGCTTAGAGCATTGTCCAATGCTCTCCTAACACATGACCTTATTCACATTCTTAAGGTGCCCATACACCTTACAATTTATCTGCAGATTTTCTGTGGTCAAATGGAAAAAGTGCAACAGCTTGGCCCAGGTGGAGATTACTCCATCCACACAGTTAAGTGTAGATGGAGGAATCTGTTGCACCTTTTCCATCTGACCACAGAAAATCTGCAGATAAATTGTAAGGTGTGTGGGCAGCTTAAGATGTCTTTAGGGCATCGTCTATCATTAAAATTGATTGCCCTGTATCAGTTGTATGTCTCGACAATTCATAAAAGGTTTCACTCTTTATGCAAAATTCTCAATGAATTCCTGAGACAAATTTGCAAGACCCAAAAATCTTGACAACCCCACCCTTTCTGTTAGCTTTTTAATTGTCTGCACTTTGGGTAATAACTTATAGTGTTGCTAAAATCAAGGCAATTTATCATCCACAATATACACTATGATGTTGATTTTTAAAAATGAATAAAAACGGTTTCCTAAATAATTTATCCCAATTGAAATAATAGAGATAATGACTGAAGCATAATGGAGAGACATTTGGGAGATAATCTTCCCCTTCATGGCAGAGATGAAAATATACAGCATAAGAAAAGTGCCAATATAGACCTTATGCCTTGCATATCTAAAAACACAAAAGAAAACTTCCCATGTTGCTATTTGAACAGACATTTTCTAGGTTTCCAGCAAAAACTGCTGATCTGTGATCTAATAACCAATCCCATAACACAAGCTATGTTATGATCATACCAAGCACCTTTGGTATAAATGTAAATGTCATAGGGAACAATATTTTATTTTAAACAAGTAAGATTTGTTCTCTCATACTATTTAAAACGAATACCTCTCTCTTGCCTCAACAATCAAGAGACCAAAGATAAATATTGCCATATAATGTGTTTTAATCCCATCATGATTTCATGAAAACTTTAAAACTTTTTTTCATTAATCTAGCGAAATAGCTAGGGAAATGCACCAGAAATTAAACTTTCCCTAGGCTCATTCCACAGCAGTAAAAACAATTATTCTTTTTTCACAACTACTTAATATTAACTTATCAAGATATTTGAATTCCTCTATGCAATATATGCCTAAATATGAAGTATTTATTTATTATTGGTGTTTATATAGCCTGCTACTCGTGTCCTGCGACCCCTGGAGTTGGGAACAGGAGGATGCAGGGCAGCGAGGAGCACGAATGCCACGGATTAGAGACAGACACCATGCAGGAGACTTCATATAGAGAGGTCAGCAGGCCAAGGGTCAAACCAGGCGGGCAGCACAGGAACAGACTCAGGAGCCAGGAGTCGTAGTCGAGGAAGCCAAAGGTCAGATCCAGCCGGGCAGCGAAGCATAAAATCAGAAGACAAGAGCAAATCCAGAGAACAGGCCGAGGTCAGGGGCAGGCAGCAATCAGAAGAGTAGTCCAGGGCAATCCAAGTCAAACAGGTCATAGGCAAATTGACAGAGGCACAGATAACAGGCAACACAAGCTGACAAGACCAACAGCAATGTGAAGCAGGCAGGCTCATCCTTATATAGTCACTAAATTGAGACAGCTACCTCACTTCCTGTGCGCCATCCGTCCGAGCGCCTTCCCGCATGTCTTCCCGTGCACCTCACGCAGGCGCACTTCCCGAGATTGGGCTTTTGCGCATGCATGGCGACCATTGTGCCCTTTCACTGCTGTTACTAAGCTCACCCACTGTAATTAAACTGTTCAAAGCCCAAAACCTCTACTGGCCAATGCCAAAAACCTCTACTCCTCTGAAATTCTACTTACATACATAAGGCTCCACAGGAACTAATACAGGCTCTGGCAGGCACCACAGGGTGCTTGCAGTTCAGTACTATTATTTCTTTAGAAACAATTTAGCTCAGGTCAAGGTCACTTGAATATTTAAAGGGAAACTGTCATGGCAGGGTCATGGAGACTGTCACTTGTCACTGTTGATCTCTCCTTTGGAAATGCTAGTTCCCTGTCTGTCATGTTGATGCTTTAGTCTCAATGCAGCGTAAGTGGCGGACATGGAACAGGTGTATAAATAAGGAAATCTAACACTTTTTTTAAATTTGTTTAAACCAGGCTTGTTCCAGGTCTGTGATCCAAAAGAAATTAAGTCAGACACAGACAGGCAACTAACATTTTCAGAAGCAAACCAGCAATGGCATCCATCTTTCTTCTCTTATGATAGAGTCACTTTAAAGACACAACATATAAATATTATAGTGAAAATAATACATACTGTACTAAACCATGTAAAGTAATTCTTAACTACCTGTGCACCTGAGCTCTATTGTTCCAGGAGGACATACTTGTACATCTTCCCTTGCCCACCTGTGTGTGCGCAGCTGGTGCCTGCAGAAGCCGGCGCTCTCCCTGCCATTTGACAGCGAAGAGCAGGGGCTTTATGCACAGAGCCAATCGGTGTTTACTCTTACATCAGAGGTAGGGAAGAATAAAGAAAGTCATGAATGGATGAGTAATGCATTCATTACTTCTTAGTAAAAACAAAGTGCAGCAGAAAAGAATAAACCGTTGAATCATTTTAACTCTTTAACCCCTCTCATCTCCTGCATATGTTAGCTCCATTCTATCTCTGCTCTGACCAATATATTAACCCCTTCACCTCCCTTATCCTGCACATCTGAACATTAACCCCTTCATTTCCATCCTCCCACTGTATATCACCTTTACCTCTTACTCTGTGTGTGTGACCTGTACATTTATTGTATCTGCTGCACTATTACCAATCTCCATGTTTTAACCCCCTCAAACTTTTCAGTCAAATTTTGCTAACACTCATAACTTAAAATAACTGCTTTCCTTTTACATGCACTTAGCAGAATCTAGCTGCCAAATTTTTGTGGTGCTGAATATTATTTTATTAATATCTAAACTATTAAAAGGGAAAATGTAACGTGAAATGTGGTGAAGTCAAGAAGACAAATCTAAAAGAGTTCTTTCTCTAGCTTGCTGTCTCAGAAAACTATGAATTGCACTAGGTTTCATGTAAAATTATTTTATAGCAGAGTTTTAAATGAAATAAACAATGGAAAGTCCTTTGAAATTATTATTTTTTCAATAAAATAGATATATCTTTGGTCAGATGGTAAACATTAGTAAAGCATTTCTTCAGTATCACTTTTTAAATAAGCATAATTGTCAAAATCCTCTGTTTTCCATTCATAAAGTAGCTCAGTTTTAATACTGGCATATGTTACATAGTTACATAGTATATGAAGTTGAATAAAGACACAGGTCCATAAAGTTCAACCTTATGTGTAAGTGTGAGTGTAGTGCGTGCGTATGTGTATGTGAGTCCCTGTGTGGTTCTAGGTTTTAAAAGTACCTGTACCCTTGTATGTTACGGTCTCTGAGGAAGGTATCTAAATGCTTTTTGAATGATTCAATACTCTCTGCTGATACCACTGCTGGTGACAGAGAGTTCCAAAATGTAACCGCTCTGACTGAACGGCAGTGAGTGAATAGCTGAATGCCGCTGAGTGGCATGCGGCTCAGCTATTCTGCTCGCTAACTCCAAGTAGAAAAAATGTAAACAAAAGAAAAAGAAATGATAAAGTTAAGAAGAAGTTAAGAAAATAATAAAAAAATGTAAAGTAAAAAAAAACAAAAAAAAATGATCTCACTGAACAATAGTGAGACACAGGGGAAGGCAGGACCAGGATCTTGACCACAGATGCTAAAAACTGCATACCAGAACCTCTGGGAATCAGGGCTCTCAAGGCACTTTCTGAGCAAGTGTAAACACATCTGGAGGTATCAGTTTTTTATGCCAGTGGAAATTTACTTCCATTTGTCTGACAGGACTGTTTGAACATAAAATATTTGAAGGGAACAGAGCATAACAAAACTAAACTATAGAATACATTTAAACAGCTCTTTTTTTCCACTAAAATTCAGCAACATCATAGAAGCTTGGGCAAAACGAAATTGTTCTAGCTGGAGTATTTCCGATAACAGCACATATTCAAGGTTAAATGCCTCAGCTGCTTTGTCTACAATAAACAGCATACCAGTACTCTGAATGTAGTTTGTACAAGCTCTTAGAGGGAAAGTTTACATGTATTACAAAAAACATCAACCTAAACTCCCAATAAATAAAACCTCTTTGGTTTTGAGAGATGTAAGGGATAAGATATTGGATGGAATTGGAATGGAATTGGAATTATGATGTTTTAACCTGAAAAATAGCCATAGACAATATTTTAGCATTGAAACATTTTTCATCTATATAATGAAGACATATAATCATTAAGATACATTTTGCAAGAAACATTTTAGAAAGCAGTTAGGAAAAGAAACAATGTCTAGATGTTCCATTGTTTCCACTATCAATTAGGTTTCTGTGTCTTGAGAAAGTCAAATGTGAGGAAAAGGTTGGTTATCAATTTATTTTTCAAAAAGATCAACCTATAGTATATTCAGAATTGTGTATATGCCTCTGTTATACATATTAATACTGTAAACTAATTTCAGCTCAAGGAGTTTACTTTAAAAAGGAACTCAAATACAAACTTCCTGATATCCAGCTCATGTCTCCCTCTTAGCAATTAGTTCTTTCCAACCTGCCCTAGCAACAGGAAAGTTCTCCAGTAACACATTTGACATGTAGCCCTTGTCAGTGCGGTTATATTTGCCCTTGCTTACCATTTACAAACTATTCTAATTTGTTCATGAAGTGAAATAGCACAGTTACTTAAGACATGATAAATTAGGCTAATTTCATTACCAGTTAGGAAGTAAATAACAAAGCTTTTCCTTAAGGTACATTATACAGTATTAAAACTTTATCCATGAAATATGCACATTCCTTATCATTATCAGAAGCAATAAGCTTTTAATTTCTAAACTGTCAAATTAAAGCATTTCGGTGTTTGCAAGCATTGCTCAACACCATCATTGCTAAAAGTGGAAAAAAAAGTTTTCAGTCTCACCTTCCTAAAATGCTCTGTATGTTTAGGTGAGCCGAAGTGCAGAAGGAGTTCAACTCAGCTGATCCAACATCTCCATTGCCTGAGCCGCTACCATTCGCCCCTGTTCTTATAGGGCCTGAACGGCAGCCAGTGAATAGCCAAATGCCGCCGAACGGCATTCAACTCGGCTGTTCCGCTTGCTACCTCCAAGGTATCAAGCAGAATAGAAAAAATGTAAACAAACGAAAAAAACAATGTTTAAAAATGATTTAAGTGTAAAAAAAGACAAATTCTAAAAGTTAAGAAAATAATAAAAAAAGAACAAAAAACAGTGTGGGATCCCCTTCCCAAACCATACCAAACCCTTCAGGTCTGGTTGGAAAGATAGGATGGACCCCATTTAAAAAAAAGGGGGAAAAAGAGTGGGGTTCCCCCACAAGTCATACCAGACCCTTTAGGTCTGGTAGGAATTTTAGGAGGGACCCCAAATTATGATTTTTTTTAAACATGTGTAGTGTTCCCCCTCAAAGTCATACCAGGCTCCTATGGTCTGGTAGGAATTTTAAGGAGGAACTCTGCCCCAGAAAATGGGGGAAAAAAGACGCAGGGTCCCCCTAAATCTCCCATCCAGACCCTTGGCCCGGCAGGGCAAGAAAGGGGGGGACGAGTGAGGCCCCCCCTCCCTGCTATACCAGGCCACATGCCCTCTGCACTTGTCCGTGTGCCGATAGGGACAAGGGCCCCTTCCCCACAAGCCCTGGGGCATTGGATGTGGGGGTGTGGGCAGAGGGGGGCTTATTCACATCAGAGTACCCCCGATGCGCCCCCCCCCTTGTGAATGAGTAAGGGGTACTTGTACCCCAATCCATTCACTAAAGGGTTAAAGTAAAAATTTTAAAAAAAGAGGCAAGACTTTTGAGAAATAATTTATTTGGGAAAAAAAAAGAATTTTTGACGTCCTATAATAAAAAAAAATGGATCCACCAACGTAATCCTAAGGTCAATCACGAGGTCCAGCATTGTCCACAACGACGACGACTTGACAAAATAAAAAATTTAAAAAAGAATAAATAAATAATAATTTGTTAAAAAAACCACGCCATGCCGACACGACTGCAAGCAACGAGCTCCGCCCACAGAATGCATAATTGGACAGATGCCAGCAAAATATAAACAATTGGGCAGAGCAAGCAGTGACATCACCGCTAGCTCTGCCCAACTGTTTATTTTTGGCCAGCACCTGCCAAAGTCGTCTAGCAGGTCCCGGGCAACAAAAAAAAAAACTGGGTGGAACCAGGCGTGACGTCATGGGTGACTCCAGCCAAAGCTACGGCTAGATCCATCGGCTCAATAGTGAATGACCCTCTAAAAGAATTCAGATGACTAAAATACATATTTTAGTTTTAGTCGCATTTTAGTCATCTGAAATATTTTAGTTTTTGTTTAGTTTTGTCAACTAAATCTCCAGTAGAGAAAATTAATTTTCGTCATAGTGTTACTCCTATTAACTTTTTTTTAATTTGTTTACATGTTTTTCTATTCTGCTCGTTACCTCGAAGGTAGCGAGCGGAATAGCCAAGTTGAATGCGGCCCGGCGGCATTCGGCTATTCACTGGCTGCCGTTCAGCCTCTATGAGAATAGGGGTGAACGGTAGTGAGTGAGCTGCCGGGGCTTCAGTTCAGGCATTTCAGATGTTGGATTGGCTGAGTTGAACTCCTTTTGTACTTTGGCTCAGCCGAACATGCAGAGCATGTTCGGCTGACCGAAGGCAGCCGATGTACAGCTGATTTTAGCCGATGTACGGCTCAAATCAACAGTACTGAGCTGAAGTGAATAGCCGAACGTCATTCAGCTCACTTCACTTTGGCTCGGTTATTTACTTGGCTGCCTTTGGCAGCTTTGTGAATAACCCCCTTAGTTTTAGTTTAGTTTTGTCAACTAAATCTACAGTAGAGAAAATTGCAATGTATTTTCCTCATAGTTTTAGTTAACTATTAACTTAGTTTTTATTTAGTTTTCATCAGTGAAAACATACAGATGATGCAAACTGTGACAAAACATTTTAGTCGACTAAATTAATACTGCCTGAAAGAACAAAACCATGTCCGTTTGAAATGAACATTTGCATGTTATTTGTAGACACCTTTGAGTCATGTCACTGTAGAATAAAGCATATGGTATTATCATTATGGTTTCATCTTTCTCTAAAGATTTTATTGAGATCAGCTGTATTCACAGCATGCGTTTTATATTACACATTTGAAGTATTTTGTATGTAACAGTCAGTTTGCAAAGATTTTCACAGGAATTATCCAGAAATTCATGTGCTAACCAGTCCGAGTATAGCTGGCCATTCATGGCTCAAATTTCAGCTGATTCCTGTGAACTGGCCAAAATTTGAGCTGTGGATGACCCTGCTAACACCACCCAGCTTGACAAACTTCAAGATGGAGAAAAATTGAAGGAACTACGTGGCAAAAAAAGTCACCTGAACAGTGATTCATGTATTCTGAAAACTGTGGGTTCCAGCTGTCAGAATACATTAGCGGTGTGCCCATCCCCACGGTTTAGCATACACAGGGGAATTGAGGAATCCCAACATCACATGTACCACTCATATGCAGGATGAATATTTAAGGCCTTTTATTTCTGCTTGTGATAATACTGACTATAGAAATGTAGAGGAACTAATTTAGGTGAACATGCCAATGCACAAGTACAACACATACCACGGTTGTCACTGTTTAAAACCCTGTTGAGCATTGTTTCACACGTCCTGTCAGGGCCGGATTTACTCTTCCTGCCGCCCCAAGGCTAGGTTTCGTGATTCAATCAACACCCCCCCTGTGCGCCGCTTATTTTTTATAATTATTTTCTTATTTTTTAATAATTTGTTTCTTATTATTTTTTACATTTTAATCACCTTTTTAGTTTTTTATTTCATTATTTCATATTATTTTTTTACATTTTATTTATTAATTTTTTTATTTTATTTATCAATTTAATTTTTTTTCTAGTTCACATGTAAACGAACAATCGGCTGCCTCACTCTACATTTAGTAGACCAACGGCAGGAACTTCCCCACAAGGACACCATTGCCGCCCCTCTGCGCCCTGCCGCCCCGAGGCCGGGCCTAGGTGGCCTTGTGGGGAATTCGGGCCTGCGTCCTGTGCAACTTGACAAACATTAGCTCTACTGGCAATTGATGTCAGTGGGAGTGACAAATCGCTAAAATTCTCTCCCCCAACAACACTTTCCATTGATAGAAAAGAAGCAGAAAGTGGTCACTTGACTGCCGTTAAAACCTACAAAAAGGTATTTTGGATCTTTTTTGCATAATGTGGGCTCTATTAGCATTGCTGTATGTCTTAAACACTTTCTTCTTGTTTGGAACTAGACATTATATCTGCCCACCTTGGTTTAATTATGTCCAACATTCAGGCTTTAAGGGGATCACCACATGAACTACTATGCATTACACAAAACTTTGAGAAAAATGTATTTTAAATAATTATAAAAATACATCAATGGTATTCCCATCAAAAGTTTAATTATACTGTAAAGGGGACTGCATCCCACAGGTGCCTATCCTGTGTCTATCCTCCTCTTCTGTTTCATGGGAAAGCTTACAGTTCCAGCTGCAAATACAGCCACGAAAAGTCCTTATCTCACTGTACATCCACACTGTCCAATCAGGGCAATGTAGAGAGATTACAGCAGCGTTAATGGCCTCTATGAAAGCCCAGGCCATGCTACAGCTGCCCTTTAGTGGGCATGTGGACAGGCTTCACTTGATTCATTTGGAATTATGACTACAATGTTGTACTATAATTTTGGACCTTTTAAGGTGGTGGCTCTATACATTTGGTATATCTGGATTGTAGTTATAGTGATAGGATGCTGGCCCGTGTCTAAGTTTATCTATTTTTACACATCTACTTTTTTTTTTTTTTATATTTCGTTTATTGTTTCACAACATAGCAGACATCAGTGTATCGTACAGTGACAGAAAAAGTTATTCCAATACTGTTATGGTCACTAACATAATCTACTGGCATCAAGCTAACATCGTCCGGAACATATAAGCTTATTGCAATTCGTCTCATATCCAGTTGAAGTCATATGTCAATTTGAAAGGAATATTCACGCTTCCCCTCTCCGGTGGGGCCCATCAAACTGGAATTACATTCCTACTCCTGCAGGCCGCCCAAATGGTCAGCCCCGTCCCACCGGGTTACGCCTGAGCCGGGGGAAAATCCGCCTGTACGGACTGAATAATGTTATGCACATTGCAATTTCAGAACATAGTCAACTAAATAAGCCAATTTGGCATCATAACAGAACAACATAAATACGAAAGTGGGGCACTCCCCGCTCCCCTGAACTGCCACCATGACATGAACATATGTAATGGGGAACTTTTTAAGAGAGCGTGGGGCGGCCCACTATTGTGTGGTTACTCTCGTCTTGTATCTCATCACAGAGCTGTAGAACAAAAGGAAGGAGGTCAGAGAAAGAGAGAGTATAAAAGAGAGAGGGAAAAAAGAAGACAGACAGTGCGCCAGCCACATCTCAGTGGCCGTCGTATACCCTAATCGGGAATCGTCTTCCTCACCCATCACTCCGCTGTGTTGCTGGAACCTCTCCCGTCTCAGCCACGTACGCAGCGGAATGTGTGAAATGTAGCCAAGGCATCCAGGTGGACCTGAAGCATTCCTCCTCATTTCGCAAGGAGGCCGTTAGGTCTTCCATACGGTATATGTCATCCATGATACCTAGCCAGAGTTGTACCGTGGGGGGGTTAGGCAGTCTCCACAACAAGGGTATGCAAGACTTGGCCACGTTCAGCATGTGCACGGTCAGAGACTTTTTGTATTATTTGATTTTGGTGGATGTCCGTTGTAGGAGAAATACACCCGGGTCATCTGGTAGGGCCTCGATCACTAGCTGATTAACTATCGTCCTCACCGCTTTCCAGAAAGGGCGTATGTCAGCACAAGCCCAGAAAATATGGAGCATGGTGCCCGCTGCTTGATTGCACCTCCAGCAGAGCGACGGAATCGAGGGATCGATTTTATGTAGGACATGAGGGACTCTATACCAACGGGTTAGTTTTTTATACCCCTGTTCCTGGAATTTGCAGGCCATGGATGATCTATGGGCTAATGTCAAGATCGCTGTCCTCTGATGCTCAGTAAAGGACCTACCCAACTCAGATTCCCACCCCTCCACAAAAGGGGGGCAAAACGACTCAGGAGGTGAGCACAACTGTCCGTACAACCAAGACTAGTCTAGTCGGTGTGCCCATATAGCACATAGTCTCGAAGGGTGTGAGGCTGCGCGACAACCCTCCCACCCCAGGCACTGAAACCAGAAAATGTCGAAGCTGCTATGCACTCGACACTTCAGGAGGAGGATCCAGCAAATTCCGGATGGCGTCTAGGGACATCCACATACTGTCCACGATAAAATCACAAAGCCGGAATTTTCCAATTACCAACAAGCGTCGTAGCAGGCCCCTGCCCAGCCCCGGGGGGAATTCTGGGTCACCCAATACCGGAGTCATGGGAGAGGGGTGTGGGGAGAGTTCCGTTGACCGCAGCGTCGCCCTTGCAGAAGTCAATGTCGGGGCAATTAGAGGATGAGTAGTCAACTCTGGGGCAGTGGAGAGGAGATCCACGCTAGGCCTGTAAGTGGTACCTCAGATTCGAGCACGTCCATCCCCACCCACCGTTTCTGACTGCCATGGCAGCACCAGTCAAGTAATCTAGAGAGATGGGTCGCCCTATGGTAAAGCCGAATGTCTGGGAGGCCTACCCCTCCTCTATCCTTGGGTAGGATCCATAGGCGGTATGCCAACCTTGGTCTCTGTCGCGCCCAGATGAAGAATACAAACAGCCGTCTCATCTGGGTGAAAAAATTGGGTGGTAGATGGATCGGCAATGTCTGGAGCAGATACAAGATCCTCGGGAGAGTCGTCATTTTAAGGGAGGCACAGCGACCAAACCAAGTGAGAGTCAGTTCCTGCCACCTGGTCAGATCCTGTTTGACAGTGCCTAGCAATGGGCAAAGTTTTGCTCATATAGTCTGTCAGGGTCTGCTGTAATCCACACTCCTAGATAGTTAAGATAAGTTGGCGCCCACCGAAACTGGAATGATGCTCTCACCTGCTCCAGGTCCCGGGTGGGGAGACATATGTTAAGTGCCTCCGACTTTGACGGATTAATGAAAAAGTTGGACAGGTCGCCATAAAGGTCAAAGGCCCGTAGGATGCTGGGTAGAGAAGTCATGGGGTGGGTCACAAAAAATATGAGGTCGTCCGCATATGCTGCCACCTTGTGGGATCCAGCAGGAGTCAATAGGCCCCCAACATCCTCGTCCGCCCTGATGGAGCATAGGAAAGGTTCTAATGTGAGGATAAAAATAAGTGGGGATAGTGGGCATCCCTGCCTGGTGCCATTGGTGATTGAAAAGTACCCGGAACGGGTCTCGTTAACCCTAACCGTGGCTGATGGGGATGTGTAGAGGGTCATGATCCAGGATTTCATATGGGATCCCAACCCCACATGATGTAGCATGGAGTCTATAAATTGCCAATCCACCCTGTCAAAAGCTTTTTCAGCGTTGATTGACAACATCATGAGGGAGTGTGGGCCCTTGCGCACAGACTGAATTACATTTAGGACCCTAGTGGTGTTGTCACGTGCCTCCCTAGATGGAACAAAGCCCACCTGGTCGAAGTGAACCAGGTGGCCAATGTGAGGGAGGAGCCTGTTTGCCAGCATTTTGGCAAACAGTTTGAGATCCGCGTTGAGGAGTGCTATGGGGCGGTAGCTGCCACATTGGGAGGGATCCTTGTCCGGCTTCGGGGTCACTGTGATGTGGGCCCTCAATGCGTCAGTGGGCAGGGTACCACTAGTGGCCAAAGCATTGAAGGCTCTCAAGTAATGTGAGGATAGGATGGGCCTAAACGTTTGGTAAAACCACAACGTGATCCCATCAGGGCCCGATGCCTTCTTAGGTTTTGTTGTTTAATGGCTAAGCCCCATTCCTCCTCCGTCAGTGGGGACTCTAAGACATCCGTCAACTGTGGGTCAAGGGATGGCATTCCCGACTGATCCAAGTAAGAGGCTATGCGGGCTTTACGGTCTGCCTGGACTGAGGGGGAAATGACTGGGTGCAAATTATACAGGCGTGTATAAAAGTCTTTGAATGCCCCTGCAATGTCCTTAGACATGGACAAACGGACTCCATTGCGGGAGGTAATATGTGGGATATAAGTTCCTAATCTAGCTCCCCCAAGAGCCCTGGCCAAGAGCCTGCCTGACTTATTAGAAAATTAATAAAATGTTTGCCTGCAAGTCACTAGCTTCTGCTTGGTCTTCTAGCAGGGCATTTAGTTCCTCTCTAGTTTGGCAGAGGGCAGTCTGGGAAGCCAACGCTATAGAGCGCTTGTGGCTAGATTCTAAGCTCCGGATCTGGGAGAGTAGTTGGAAGATCTTGTCCGTCTGCTCACGTTTGCGTCTCGCCCCGTGCCGAATGAGTACTCCCTTGACTACACACTTGTGTGCCTCCCACACCATGTTGGGGCTGGGAACAGAGCCCGCATTGGACAGGAAATATGACTGGATCGCTCTAGTAACATCTGCCTTAATCACTGGGTCTTGGAGAAGGGATTCGTTTAGGCGCCAAGATGACAGCACAGAGCGAGGCGGTAAAACCGCCAACTCCAAGTGTATAGGTGCGTTGTCGGACAGGAGAATATTATCTATGGAGGCCGTTCTCAGGGAGAGGAGGGTCGGGTGGCCAACAAAGAATAGGTCAATGCGAGAGTATGTCTGGTGTACTGCCAAATAGAAAGTGTAATCCCTGACCCCGGGGTGCAAGAATCGCCAAGAGTCCACTACCTGTAGCAAATGGAGCTCCGCCCGTAACTTTTTAAGGTAGGCGAATGCAAGATGCAACGTCCCTTTGGAAACATCCATTAGCAGTTCCATGGCAAAATTAAAGTCACCCCCTAGGATCAGTGTGCCCTCTGAGAACTCGAGCAGTAGGGACACCACCTGGTGTAAAAAGGTCAGTTGATCTGAGTTGGGTAGGTACACATTAGCAAATGTGAATAACGTCTACCCCCACCCGGCCCTCAGTCCCCACGGCACCGATTTGGCAAATAGTATACTGACAACATTTGGAAATAGGTGAGGACGAATGATAGACAACCGGGAAATCCCTGTTATGTAAACGGGGAATCTGTTGAGTCTTAAAATGTGTCTCTTGCAAAAATACTACCTGGGACATCATGCCTCTCAGATCCGCCAGCAGCCGTGAACGCTTCTCGGGGATGTTCAGACCTTTTACGTTCAGTGAGGTGAATCTGACCAACCCCTCATTCCGCTGCCTCGTGCCGTGACTGCCAAGACGCGTCATGATGGTAGGGCTGTTATGAGGAACACTGGGGAGGAATGGTTCAAAGACAGCAGTTAATGAGAGAACTGCGCACTGGGAGAGAGCAGAGGTAAGTAGAAGAAGGAAAGGAACAGCAGTGAAAAAGAAAAACAGCTCAGCAATAAATATACAACAAAAACAAAAATAGTGTCTACACTTTTAAGCGAGAGAACCACCTTTTCGACCTAACTATAGGTCGACGGTACCAAAAAAGAATCTCCACGCCTCTGAGGAGTATAGGAGAAACCCTAGTGGGGACCACAGAATAGGAATTATGTGGAACTCCTGTATGTTTGCGTTAGCAGCTCAATAAAACAGAAATGTATGACCAATAAACCTTAAAATAACAAGCAATCAAAATTTAAAATGTTAGCTTTGGTATACATTGGAATATACATTGGAGATGCACCATGAGGGACCAGGATGGCCCAAAAGAGACCCCTTGGGGACTCGACAACCCAAAGCATGGGGGGTCCCTGCCTTGGCCCCTATTACCCGTATAACTTATACCTCCCCATTAGTCCTCCATATGTGGTATAAGAGCATACCATCCCACCTTGGGCAACATCCCCCCTTCTTAATGAAGTTAGAAGCGTCCCACCGCATCTCCCGGAGTATGAGTACCTCGCCAGGGATGAGGCATCCCGACCCCCCTTAAACAAACATATAAAAACCGGTTCCCAGGGATTCGTAACCTTACTCCACTATCTCGGGGTGAGCAAGTAACAAGAGGGGCACTTCAGTCCCCACACCCTTTGAGTCACTGGGCATACATGGGGGGACCTCTACTCAAGAAGACCTCTTCCACTGAGTCCGGCGCCATACTTGCGAGTCTGTCTCATGCGGCATAAATGGAGAGGCAACGAGGGCCAGAGGGCGCCCTGTCAGTACAGGAGAAGAAGGGGATAAAGGACGCTCCAAACGGATTCACACAAGTCATACGGGTGGTAGAGGGTAGATTCATCATATGGTAAGCTCAGAGTTCCCTTGCCTCCCTGCTTCTGGAGGGAGTGCCACGTAGGAAGGAACGCTGGCGAGGCCTCGACCACAACCTCCTTGCAAACCTCAGGGTGGATGGGTCCGGAACAGGATGATCCATGGAGAAGTCGAGCCAGTTTGGAACGGGTACAGGCTCTACTTCCAGAAACGTGAATAGGTCCGGTAATTGCTGTGGGTCATGGAGATGGAAGCTCCTGTTCTCTCTGGAAACAATCAGGTGGAATGGGTGTCCCCATCTGTAAGTGGCTCCTGCTGTACGTACCACATCTCAGGGTGCGCCACATACGTAGAGTGTGGCGTGAAAGATCCGGCATAATCTGGATCCTGGCCCCGTCAAAGTCCCTTGTTCCAGGCCTGGCGCAGTATCTCCTCTTTCAGGGAGTAAAAATGGACTCTGCAGAGTACGTCACATGGCATCCCAGAAGGTAAGGTACGAGATCCCTGGGCCCTATGCACCCGATCCAATTCCACCTCTGCAGTGGGCGGCTTGTCTAAATAATGGTTAAGGACTGCTGTGACCATGGAGCGCAAGTCTTTGCCTGATGTTGCCTCCGGGATCCCCTTAAGCCTCAAATTGTTCCGGCAGTTCCGGTTTTCACTGTCATCCACCTGTAGATATATGGCTGTGATATGCCTCTGATGTGCGGCCTGACCCGCTTCTAAGGTCTCCACCCGGTCCTGCACAGAGGCCATGGTCGTTTCCACAATGTCTACCCGACCCTCCAGCGTGGAAAGATGCTGTCGGACCTCATGGAGTTCTAGACGTAAGGCATCCACTATTTTCGTGGCCTTTTTCGTAGGCAATAGTGAGATGCAGGCGGGCCAATCATCCGAGTCTTCCGGCCTGGGGCCTACACCGCTGGATACCGGGCCGGTAACTGAGTCCTCGTCATGGAGGAGGGGGGTGCAGATGGGCGAGGGAGGATGGCTAGGGAGTCTGTTTGGGGTATTTACGGGAATTTGCAGTGACTTAAGAGCCTTCTTTGAGGACGCTGAGCTCGAGGCGGTCGCACGCGTAGTCGCCATGTTGGATTCCGGCTGATGTACACTGTCTCGTCTCGTACACGTGAAGATCTCTAAGAGATCCGTCTGCCGGTGTCCTCTGCCTGTGCCTTGGGGTTGTTGCTCCCTCGACATGGGGTAAAAAGTTGCTGATTCCGTTAACTAGTCTCGGCACAGAGCTCCAAGAAAGTGCTGCCTCATGCCGCCATGTCCAGGCCACGCCCCTGACTCATCTACCTTTAATATTTTTTATTATAAATGTATTTACATAAAATGTTTCCTTTTTACAATATATTTGTGTATGCTCGGTCTCTGAGAGGCCATTAAACTTCTATTTTTCATATCCCCGTTGTATTCTACACACAGAGGCAAGTCCCACAGATACAATATAATCTATATATATTTCTGCATTTAAAATAGATGCCCAAATGGAGTGGTCAAGCTTTATCTATTTTTTTGGAAGCAATAAGAAGCTTAGAAGGTTTTTAGCTTTTCCTTATTCTGCTAAAAATTAGTATTTATATTGTTGCCTTTTTCCCTTTTTGAGATTTCTTGTCACTTCAAGTCTGGTCACATGTTCTCATGGAGACAGGAAGTGAGGAAAAATCTCCCCAGTGGGTATATAGAAAGTAGTAAAAGAACAATGACCAGAAGTCAAACCCTTCCCTGCTCTGTCAAAAACTGGGGAAAAAATTTGCATGGCAATACACTTTATTAAACAAAAAAACAGTGCATTCCTGGTACAGCTCTGAATCAGAAAGTGGTTTCTGTGGTACCCATAAAGTGTTACGGCATTTGAATTTTCCAGTGTCTATATGACTTCCTTCGAAAATCCTAGGCTTGCCCATGAAAAACACAGGTAAGTGTTGTATCTTGATCAGTCTGAATATTATTACACCAAATGTACCTCCATTTTTCTTTCTTTCGCAAAAGATTAGCGAAAGCTGGACCGACTCTGTGTCCTGTAATCAATGTGATTGGTTATCAAGGTGCATAATAGAAGTCACCAGCACTCGATGATATGTGCAAACAGCCAACGTTTCGGGGGCCACACAGGGTCCCTTCTTCTGGGCGACATAGTGACGTCACCATGTCGCCCAGAAGAAGGGACCCTGCTAGGCCATGAAACATTGGCTGTTTGACGCATGTGATGATGTACACACATCATCGAGTGCTGGTGACTTCTATTATGGACTGTATCTGACATGGCGCCATCCGTGTTGTCACTTCAAGCACCAACCTCTCATCCAAGGTCTGTATGCTGTATGGAGTGCAGGTGATTTCGTATTCTTGGTTATTAAGGTGATCACATGGCAATGTTTACATTGCCAAGCCCACCCTTACCTCTTACATCAGAGGCAGGGGAGAGTAAAGGAAGTCATGAATGGATGGGTCATCTATTTGTCACTTCAGCAAAAAAAATTAGTTTCAAACAATTTTAACCCTTTCACCCTCCTCCTCTCCTGCTTATGTCATCTGTATTCTGTCTGTGCTCTAATGTATGTATTAACCCCTTCACCTCCCTTATCCTACACATCTGTACATTAACCCCTTCACCTCTGCCTCTGTCTGGTACATTTATTGTATCTCATGCACCATTAACAAGCTCCATTTATTTAACCATTAAAAAGGCAGTTATTAAATACCACCAAAGAAAGTTCTGTCTCAAAAAGAGCTATAAAATGTATGCAGTCTAACATGCCGGTACTGAAGTGGTTAAGGTAGCTGGTCAATGGCATTCTAGGGTAAAGGTTGGGTGGAGGTTTAAATGGCATATGCTTTCACAGATCTTGTAAAACAGCTTTTTATTACATATAATCTCATCTAGTTTTAATTTCTTTGTAATAACCAACAGAAATCATATTTTTATAAATGTATTTGTGATGTGCATTAAAATATGGTTTTCCAATTTGTAAACTATCTAAAAACAATGGAGAACATTGGGTTCCTCTCTCCATTTAACATCTTCCCGAACCATAGAGTTTCAGGCAGCTGAAGTCCACAACTCCATGCTAATGTTAACTTGAGTATTGGGAATCAATTGGAACAATGGAACTTTATGGGCTATGCTACATAAAACATAATAGCTGCAATTAACCACGCACGATTACTCAGTATTTAAACATGGGCAGGCAACTGCAGGGTATAAATTGAGAATGTTAAGATCCACAGACCTATAGTACTTAAGCTTATGGAATAGGATAAAGCATCATATAGCAAGTGGTAGCAGCTGATTATACAGATTAAATATGACCTCTCAATATAGATATTTATTTTAACTAGACATGTGCACAAGCAAAATATTTGTTTCGTTTTCATTTGGATTTTTCATTATTTCAGTTTTTGGGATTCGGGTCCGAAATCAATTTGTTTCGGGATTCAGACTAAATACCTTAGTGGTAGTATGTACGAATTTTCATTGCGGATGAATTTTTGTTGTAGCAAAGTGACATTAGACAAAAGAAAAAAGAAATACATTTTGGGTTTTTTACAGTCCTCAGAAGAAAAAAAAAAGTGTGTGAGGTTCCCCTCCCAAATCTTACAAGACCCTTTAGGTCTGGTTGGAATGTTAGGAGGGACCCCCCAAGTAAAAAAAAAGGGGTGTGAGGTTCCCCCCAAAAGCTATACCAGGCCCTTTTGGTCTGAAAGGAATTTTATTGGGGAACCCCTCCCCCCTAAAAGATGGGAAAAAACATGAGGTCCCCTCTAAATTTCCTACCAGACCCTTGATCTGAGCACAGACACAGCAGGGCAGAAAAGGGCCATTCGGAGCTCCCGAAGGCTATTGTGTTATTTGACAGCTGAAAATGTGAAATGGGCGGAACGACCCCTGTGACATCACAACTCATTCCGCCCATCTGTTTACATTCTGGCCAGAGTAGTCATTTCGTAGCGAGTCGTCGTGCGGCAGGACTTTTTTTTATTTTGGTGGGCCATAGGGCGTTGTACATTGTGATGGATGGTGGATTACATTAATGAAGATATATATATATATATTTTTTTTTTTAAATAAAGGAATTCTTAAAATTTTACTTTTCTTCCAATTAAAGGATTTTTTTGTGGTGTGTTTATTTACATTTTGATTTAACCCTTTAGTGGATGTGTAGGGGTACGGGTACCCCTTACTCGTTCACAAGGGGGGGCGGCATCTGGGTGCCCCTAATGGCTTGGCCAGCTGATTTGAAAAATGTTCTGGAGGGCTTGGCAGCGAAAGGGTTAAAGGGGTACCCCAATGAAAATAAGCCCCCTGCCTGCAGACCCCCACATCCACCAAGACACCCTCCCAATGTAGAGGGCACGTGGCCTGGTAAGGTGCAGGGGGGGTGCTCGATCGCCCCCCCCCACCTTCCTGCCCAGCCAGGTCTGTGCTTGGATCAAGGGTCTGGTAGGAATTTTAGAGGGGACCCCACATTTCTATTTTCCCATATTTTCGGGGTGGGGTTCCCCCTTAAAATTCCTACCAGACCTAAAGGGCCTGGTATGCCTTTTGGGGGGAACCCCACACACTTTTTTTATTTTTAACTTGGGGGGTCCCTCCTAACATTCCTACCAGACCTAAAGGGTCTGGGCCAAATTGGGAGGTTAACCTCACGCTTTTTTTTCTGCGGACTGGAAAAAGATATTTAATTTTTGTTTTCTTTTGTCTAATGTCGCTTTGCTGCAATAAAAAATTAGTCCCAATCCCTGAATAATGAAAATTCGTCCGAATAACAAATCTTTCCTAAACGAATTGTCTAATTTTAACCGCTCTAGTGCTTACATATATCATTACATATACCATACTGACTGATATGCCATTAGCTTGGCAGAAAAATATGCATAGATCATACAGAAAATAAATAAACTCAAATACAAATAACCAACAATGATTATTTAAAGTAGCATTGTCCAAAAAACAAGCAAAAAAACAACTAGCAGGTATAAAGTGCACGTACCTTGCAGTAGTGGCAGGGCTTGACCACCACCTGCCTCACATTCTGATTGCTCGGTGAGGCAGCTCATACTAGTGATGAATAGGTGTTTGTGGGGCATGGCATGCATGTTACAGGCAAGGGACACAAAGTAGTGCAGCAAGATGGTAAACATGAAAGCCAGGAAGCTAACAATGGTGGCTGTTCCTGTGCTGCTAATGAGTTGATTGTCATTGAGTGGTTAAAACTCTCAGTAGCAAAGAAATGTAATCACCCATGTAACCTCAGCCTGACTTTTCAGCCGGTACCGGGGCCTATGGCTGTGTGGGGGCCCAGTGGGGTCCAGTCCTGGGCTCCCCCACAGCCTCAGTGGGGTCTGGTCCTGATTTTTTTTGGCAGTGCACGGTCCCGGTGTTCGAACACGGGCCCCGCACTGCCGACGGGCTTCTCAGTGAGCGGGTGGGTCCTGTGACTCACCTCGCCTCCCGGCCGCTCCATAGTAACAGGCAGCGGGAGGTAAGTCACAGGAGGCGTGTGTGTGTCACAAGCCCCGCCCCCTGCAGTGCTCACATCGAAACTCCCTGGCTGTGGTCCTCTGGCTGGGTAAGTCCGAGCGCCGGGTGGGGGGGGGATAGTAGTTGTGTGTAGGGGAGGGGGTGGAGGAGGCTGGGCCCCAGCAGCAGCAGGTAAGAAGAGTTGGGAGGAGGTACAGGGAAAGGGATCCCGATGACCAGACCACCTGGGACCCAGCAGAGCCCACCATAGAGAGTCTCAGGTGGGCTATGCAGCATTCAGGGTGTGCTCTGCAGGGTCTCAAGTAAGTCCAGCACGCTACGGCAACATTAGAGACCGCGGGGGGGGGGGCAGGGGCCAGTGTGATCCGCTCCCGCTCCCCCCTTCCCCGTCTGGGGAGGGGGGCCCACAATAAAATCTTGCACCAGGGCACTTTGGTTATTAGGTCCGCCACTGCCTTGCAGCTTATCCATCAATATTTAGGGCTGATTCACACCATATGCGTTTGGGCTGCGCTGACCATTGTTTCCAGCACAGCCCCAACACAAGACAAGGCAATTTACCCTATCATGGATAGGCTTGGTCCAAACCACCACAATGTGATGGGAATGCAGTGGTGTATGCTGAAAAAGGTATGACATGCTGTCCTTTTTTTAGCACAATGGGATGCAACACAGAACAACTGCCTTGCACTCCGCTGTGCCTGCAGAACTGAATGAAATGTCACTTGTGACAGTTCAATAAAGTTATACCAAAAAAAGTGTACACTGTGTTGTATCAGGATCAGCACAACATCACTGCATCTGCCAATGTACTCCAGCTGCTGTGCATTTTGCTCAGCGGCTGTTGTGAATTGGCCCTTAGGCATACAAACGTACAGGTGAAACTCGAATAATTAGAATATCGTGCAAAGTTCATTTATTTCACTAATGCAACTTAAAAGGTGAAACTAATATATGAGATAGACTCATTACATGCAAAGCAAGATAATTCAAGCCGTGATTTGTCATAATTGTGATGATTATGGCTTACAGCTCATGAAAACCCCAAGAACCCCAAATCCACAACCTCAAAAAAGTAGATTATTACATGCAATCAATAAAACAAGGATTGTACATAGAACAATATCGGACCTCTGAAAAGTACAAGCATGCATATGTACTCAGTACTTGGTTTGGGCCCCTTTTGCAGCACTTACTGCAATTACTTTTGCACGATATTCTTATTATTCAAGTTTCACCTGTATTGTGCCAAGCAGTCTTGACTTTCCATAGTGTTGTATGACCTAAGAATATTTGTATAATATAGTTATGACTATATGTATATTTAAACTATGTCACCTTACCTATTTAACAGATCAATCTGTGTGCATATGGTAGTTTTAATCAATGATATAGTATGCTGAGCAGTAAAAACAGTGCACATTTATATTACAACTGTGATGAATACGAGTTCCAAACAAATTTAGCTATTTAATTTCATCAGTGAATAAATGGGGACTGTTGACCATGCCTGTGAAATTATAAAAAAAATTCCCATGTAATTTGGCTCTCAGATTCACTAGTCCTAAAATATAAGACAAGAATAAACACTAAAATGTGTGACTTAACTGTACATGCATATACAATATGCCATGACTGAAAACAGGATGCAAAATAGCAGAAAAATATAGCTTGGACCCATAACATCATCAATTTGTTATTAGCAGGATAACAGCTTCCTCCTATCAATTATTTTTAATTGTCACAGAATAAACAAAAGAGCTGGTTGCTGAATTCATGATAGAAAGCCAGCTCTGTCATAAATTAATGTGATGCTATTCAGTGGAAATGACATCTGGTCTCCAAGGGCTTCCAACCCAATTCCTTGTCCAAGACACAGGAAGGGAAAGATCAAACGGAGATGATATTGATATTTGAACAAGGATTACCCACTTCAATAATAATGTTGCTATCATTTTTTCAGCTACAAATCTTCAGGCATCCCTTCTAACACCATGTAGATCTCAGCAGGAAACACATACTAATTAAAATAAAACTCAAAAGTCTGCAATGTATCATGTATAGCTCTTGTTAATCATATCTTTCATTTAATTGGGAATTTTAAGAAAAGTCTAAACAAAGTGTGACATAATGGGTACAGATACACAGCAACTGGAAAATAATTCATTGTACGACCGGGTCCTGATTTCCAGTAATACTTCTCATTATTCATATTAAATTACATTGAGGTGCATAGCAACTGTTAGGATTTATACAGTTCAGCCTGTGACGGTCGAGAATAGAAGCAACCAATTAATGAGTTACACCTTTTTAAATGCCTTTTGTCCCTTCTCACATAACCTTCATGGTTATACTTATGTTTTCTGAAACACATTTTACTGCTGTGTTCTGGGCCACAGTTAAAAGAATTAGCCTAAAGTAAATAATACAAAAACTGGGACAATTCAAAGTGATCATATGGTGAAAACAATGTGTAGGCAGAGGTTACCTTTAATGATGACAGCATGTCAGATCAGTTAGTAAGTCCAGAGGTACAGGAAGCAGAATTGATATGCAAAATTCAGGTTTTCCTATTATCATCAAGCTTGGTTCTGTCCCTTCTTTGGTCTATAGCTTCCCTTTTAGTCCTTTATTGTGAGGGTGAACCTCGTTAAGAAATAGAGAGGCTTAGGAAGGTGATACTGAGGGAGACCATGCTCAACTCAGCTGAGAGGGAAAGTAAAGAATTGAAGATACAACTTCTAATATCTCTAGATCTGTTGGTGGGTTGGTATGCGCTTTTCATTAATGATGCCCTTTGCATGTACAATGTTTTCATCTTGCCAATGTTTGTGCCAATTTTACTGTAAAATAAAAATAAACTAAAAAGTTAATCCCACTGCCATAACACTATGAGACTGGTGGGAGAGATATTTCAACTGAGGTCATGGAACATGATCAACTAAAATCCAATCTCTCTCATAATGGAAAAATGTATTGTGTAAAGTTTAACTAATTTAACCATATAGAAACATATAATCAGTTTAATACAGCGGGCAATTTTTTAAAGTGCATAGCATATAGTCTATCCACTAGGCTTCAACAGCAATACGGTTAAATGTTATGTAGAGTTGATTTTGTAGGGTTTGGGAATTTCAAAATAAACTTTCAATAAAAGAAGAGCGTGAGTGTCGTAGATCAATGACAACCTACAAAGAAAAGAAGAATTATTGTTTCAGAAGTTGAAGGCTTGTAAAAGGTATTGGTAGGGGGTAAGTAAAGCTACAGACTGCTATAATTGAATGAGGATTATCTACAGAAAAAGGTGCCAAGCTTACTCTAACCTTACTTTGTGAAGGCTTTTGATAAGATCCAAAATGCTCAAACTTCCTGGCTCACCATGAACAGTTATCTTTGGAAACCAGAGGAACCAATACCACCATGTTACAGTAAAGGAAACAATCACCTTTAATACTTCGAATTGATTTATTTTAGAAAACATTAGTAAGAGGGCATATAAAGCACAGTTGTTACTTGTACTTAAGATAAATGTCTTCTTTATATACAAAGATGGTTTACACAAAAAAACAACCTTTTTCTAGAAATGCATGAACATATAGAACAGGACAAATATTTTTATTGCAACACTTACCTTTTGGTATGGCTTCATCCTTCGCCTCGATTCCGCCCCCTGAGCCCTTCAGTCTAGCCAAACTGAAGGGCTGCTGTACGGGCTATTCGAAGGCAGCCGGGTGGCTCAGCCGAGTAGTGACACCCGAAGCGGGGAGAAAGGTCGTCCGAAGCCAACCGATCTCCCCGTGAAAGACAACAGCTGGGCGGAGCCAGCCATAATGTCACAGCTGACTCCACCCAGTTATTGACTTTCAATGGCAGCCCAGCGTTCTCGAGGACACTGGGCTGTCATTACATGTAAACAGTTGGGCAGAGTCAGCCATGATGTCACCAGTAGCTCCGCCACATTGTTTATATTTTGCCGGCATCTGTGAGAATACTATTCTGCGGCTACTATTATGTTTCATATAACATTTCATATTTAAATGAAATAAAAGCAAAGCTTATGGGAAGAAAGTGGACCCAGTAACATATAACATATCCCAGGGCTCAAAATTTCAAGTCCTGAGCTACTAGCCAGGCCTTAAAAGTTACTCGCCACCAGTTGCCCCACCTAACCCCTACCCTGCCCCGGACTTAACTCCGCCAGGTCAGTGGTGTGACATAGAGTACAGAGATCAGTAACAACGCGGAGTCCAGAGGCAAGTGGTGTGATGCACAGTACTAAGGTCAGCAGTACAGTAGTCAGTAATGTAACTCGGAGTGCAGAGGTCAGCAGTGTTAAGCTGGCCATACACCTTACAACCATCGCACGACTTTCGCTGTGCGATGGTTGTAAGGTAATTAAATTTTTGTACGATCTGCCCATCTTGGACAGGCAGATCGTACTTGTGATCTTTACAAGTCCTCCCCGCCGAGGGGAGGGCTTGCTGATGATTGTAATGCTGAGCGGGCAGTGTGCGCTTGCACACACCAGCCCGTGCGGCTTTCGTCTTCTGAGCATGCCACCAAACCGCCGAAAATCGTACGATTTTTGGCAGGTTTTCCAGAGTGCTTGTAAGACGAATGTCGTGCGACCGTACAGTAGATGCGGCCACACGCTGCCCATACACCTGCCAATGATTGTACTTTGCGGGATCATCCGCGATTATCATACGATAATCGTCAGGTGCATGGGCACCTTTACCCAGAAAAAACAGGGACTTACAGTGCACAGTTGATCTGATTCAGGTGCTCTCTTCCTCTCCTGGCGGGGGTGTTGGGGGGAGGGTCATCAATGCTGCCTCCATGTAACAAGGTGAAGCCTCCAGCAGCGTAGTTGAGCCTCCTTTCAGGTCCCACACTGCAGAAATGTACAGAGGTCAGCAGGATGACGCACAGAGTTCAGTAATGTAACGCACAGTCCAGAGGTATTAATTTCCACTCGCCCCCACCCAATTTTCACTTGCCAATTGCGAGGGGGCGAGTGGAAATTTTGAGCCCTGCACTATATTCATTTTCATGATATTTTAATATATTAACTGCAGTTTTCCTTTGGAGAAACAGGAGTTACACTCTCCACAATGGAAAGTTACCAACCCATACTGATCCAGAATGTGTACAAACTTCATATAACATTTTCTAATAAACTGATGGCACAGCTTCCTGTATTTAACATCAGCCCAATACTTCTCTTAGACAGAACAGTCCTTTTACCAAATGCCACAGTTGCCAGATTGTCAGTCCAGAACTGTTAGTTTCAAAATGGTTAGTACAGGTTATTCATTTAGATATATGATTATTTAGTGCTATTAACATATTTTGTAACTTGGAATTCATTTATATGAATTCCAATTTCTACCAAATAAAGCATAATCGTTTTTGGGTTTTTTTTCAAAAGCCCTTCGTAACCCTACCATGGCATAACCATCATAGGAAGAAAAATGTTAGCTGTATTCAGTCTAAAATGTTTAAAGGGAGCATCTGGTTTTCAAAATGAATGAGCAGCCTTTGCAAAATATATTCAAGCATATCAGTAAATATTTGTGTTCCAAGTCTGGAATGACAGCAGAAGTCATAAACAGCACTAAAGGCAGTCTTAATTATTATTGCCATGTTAAACACCAATAAATCAGTATTCCAATGAGCAGTAATATGTGTGCCCACTCCATTACTATTCACATATTCATTTTCTCATTTCAATGAGCACAAGTCCTTGGATCACAGATCTCCATCATCATTGCATTGTAAGCATGGCTTGTGGATGCTTTCCCTCAGCTCATATTTTCAGGCTGCAGAGTTCTGGATAATTGTGCTGGCTCTCACTGAGAAAGAGTACACCCACTGCTAACCTTCCCTCAGCACAGCACTACCATATTATAAACTGTGACACTCATTGTATGAGAAAGGGAAATTTGCTGGGAGGATGATTAAAAATGAAAGGCAAAGTCAGCTTTCTTCTTAATGCGAGCCATAACACTTTTATAGTGATGGGCAAATCTCTCAACACAATAATTTGAGCCCATGGGCCAAGAGAATGTCATAGTAACACTAAATGTAACAGGACAACATTGTAAATACTGCTTTTAAACTGCCACAAAGAAATCAATGCATGCCTGTGTTTGTAGAAATGCAGGAGTAACTGGAATATTGTACTTTGGAAATAGGGTTAGGAAGCAAAATGAGTAACTTTATTTAGGAGCCTGGCTCACGGTGACAAGCTTGCTATGCCACTGACTTGCTTCAGCTGCCTGTCTCAGATCTCATGTAGAGAAGGAGATGTTTCCTGGAATAAGTAATTCAATGAACAAATCTCTTATTACCTCCTGTACTCTTTTTTAAGGTAAATGACCTGGAGGTAATCCTTTAAAGGAGAACTATGGGGTCAGTGCTTTTCCACATAGTTCTCCTAGGGGTAACGTGAGAGCACAAACTACCGTCCTCCCGTCACCCAAAGTTCAGTAGCTCGCTGTATACTGAGACACCGCAACCGGGACGGATCCCGACATTACTGTCTGGATCCACCCAGAGCCAGCTGTACCCGCCCCCTCCCCCGTCCGTTCCGCCAGTCAGCGCTGGAGGGTCAGACAGGGGAGGGGGGCAATCCCTGCAGGGAGCCGTGAGTGACAGTAATGGCTCTCTGCAGGATGGGATCGAGAAGTGAGCGAGCGACGGTATGTGTTCGCTCACTTCCCTATCTATCGAGCCGACCTGTGACAGTTTCATTGCCACAGGTCGGCTAGAACTATGAGGCTGAGTGATTTTCACTCGCCTCATAGTTCTCCTTTAACTCTTTTTAGCTTGTGCAGAAAGGAGATGATAACTAACTCTGTCTTTCAACCCTTTTTTTGTAAATATGTTGCAAAGTTTCTTTATTCTGACTCCAATCGTTGTATTAGCGATTTATCCCTTGCTGAGAACTCTATGCCTGGCCTGTATAAGCAGATATAATCACCGCAGACAGTCTTTATCAGATTGCTGAACTCACCAAATACCTTTTTATTCACAAAGATCTTTATTGAATGTAGCTGGTTACAGCAGACAACAGGATGTAGGAGATGGTTAGAAAGACATTATTTGCAGGTCTAAATATGTTAATATTTCCCACCATGTGAGCATATTAACATGTGGCCATGAGACAAGCAGCCATTTTGATGCCAGAAAGACAATGTGAAGAATCAAGGAAGTACATCACACACAAGGGGAGGGAACACAGTAAAAGATGGTGCAATAACCAAAATGACCACAAGATGGCAGTATGCAAACCAACTATACTAGTGCCAATGAACAATGGCTTAAGGAAAATTAAAGGAGAACTATAGGGTTAAGGCTTTTCCCCATAGTTCTCCTTAGGGTAATGGGAGGACACAAACCAGCATCCTCCCGTCACCCTAGGCTCAGTATACCACGAGCTGCTGCTCGAGGTATACTGAGACGCTGCAGTATGCCGCGAGCTGCTGCTAGCGGTATACTGAGACGCCGCAGCTGAAGCGGATCCCGACAATTATGCCGGGATCCGCTCAGCTGCGTGACTGACAGCTGGCTCTGCCTATCTAGAGGCAGAGCCAGCTGTACCCACTCCCCCCCCCGTCCGTTCCACCAGTCAGCGCTGGCGGATCGGAGCGGGGAGGGGGGAATCCAGCCCCTCCCCTGTCACGGCAGAGATCGAGAGGTGAGCGAACGCCGGTATGTGTTCGCTCACCTCCCGATCTACTGAGCCGACCTGTGACAGTCTCATTGTCACAGGTCGGCTAGAACTATGAGGTGAGTGAAAAGCACTCACCTCATAGTTCTCCTTTAACTATGTAAATTCTCAATTCACAGTAATATAAATATTAACCATGACTATGCATTGTGTCATATTTTCATACAACAGTTGCAACAGCACATTCTTACCTGCAGATCCTGCCAATAATAACACTTAGAGGTCTAATTTTAAACAATGCACATGGCCCTTTGCTCTGCAAATATCTGTGAACATTCGTTTTGATGAATAATGCCAAAAAACAAAGATTCTTAATATTTTGCTCCTCAGCTTCTTCTAGTGGCCACAGTATTACATCTCAATACATGCAAACTGGAAAAATATATATTAAGAATGTTCAATTTTTGGCAGAATTCACACAGAATTCTATATAAACCCCCAACACTGTTGCTGTCTGAAAACAGCTAAGCCCCTGCCTACATTAACACCAGTATTGTCAGCCTACCCTATGCACATCTTCAGTTGGCCATTGGGCATCAGGTCTATGAGACTGGCAGCTAAATGGACATGTGGAGGAGTTTAAGCAGCAGGCTGTCAACACTGGTGCTAATTCCGAGTCAGTAGCTTAGCATTGTCAGCCTGCAGTAGGAACTGCTGTTAACAGGAGCTCCAGGTAAGAAACTGCAACAGATTCACAAAAAAGGATTTGCTTAAAGAGACATAGTTTTTGCTTTTCTAAAGGCAAATAGGTTGTTCACTTTGCAAGGAAAGTTTCCCTTAGTTTGTGAAATGTGGTAGAACTTCACTTTGCAAAGAATACCCTATCACATACAAGGAAAACAAAAACAGTATTATTGCTTGCACATGATTGGATAATAGAGGTCAGCAGAGCTTCAACTCATTTACTAAATATGGGGAAACTTCCCCTTCAAAGTGCAAATTCCCTTGCAAAGTAAACAGTCTATTTTCAACCCATTTGTCACTGTCATTGCTATGCAGGGCAAAGTGGTAATATTTTTGTTAGGGGCCCCTCACCCCACTTACATAAAGCTTACCAGAGCTCCCTCACAGCTACTGGCTCCTCTGCAGACCACACAGAAATCCAAGGTCATCTGGTGTTGGACAGTAAGGATGAGCAGTAAAATCACACCCTTGGTCATGTGGCAGCACTTGTGCTTAGAAATTGGCTGCTAGATCCGAGCACTGTCATATGGGAGAAAGTCACATGCTCCCCAATACCTGGAAGCACTGAGTATTGTCGCCAGCTGTGAGTTGAGGTGAGCATGATGCACCTCATGTAATATTCGTTTTTTTTCTTTTTTTAGTTAGGTAAATATGACAAAGGGGTCTATTTCTAAAAAAAAAAAAATCACCAAGGATTCACACATTTTTTCAACTGAATCCAATTAAAATATATGTAAATCCCGGGTGAAAGCTGTGCGAGTCTTGTGTGAAACCATTTATAAATAGACCTCCATAGTGTGCATTATGTTTAGCATTCTATTAAATCTGGACTCCAGAAACAATTATGGGTAGAGTGAAGAAGAGTTTAAACTTCTATTTTTTTTTAGTTGTGGCTGTGATGCTATTAAAAGACCTGCCAAATCTGTGGCACCAGATTTAGCAGCTGCAATTTCATGTATGACATGACTGCCCTAATACAGAAGTGCTATACATGTTATGATAGAACCTGATTAGGAAGTATACAGTTTCCCATTTAGTTTGCTGATGTCACAGGGTACAAAGCTTCTTGTCACATAAACCTCAGTGGCCTTATCAGCAGGATGCAACCAGGCAGGGCCAGATTTCCCACAAAGCCAACCAAGGCCGAGCCTTGGGACAGCAGGGAGTAGAGGGGCAGCAGGGGTGTGGAATTCCTATCTTCTGATGCCCAGGTGGGTAGTTGTTTTCTATATTTAGCCCTGCTAAATGAACAGCTTGTTTGGTACAAGTGATCTCGGCGACATTGTGTGCAGCCTGCAGCTCTGCCAT
>NW_017306396.1:1993240-2011834 GCF_000935625.1 Nanorana parkeri | reverse complement strand
GAGGTGAAAGGGGGGGGGGGGGGGTGGCAGGTAGGGGGGCGTATTGAGGAACCTGGCGGCCTTGGGGCAGCAGAGAGAGCAAATCCAGCCCTGCAACCAGGAGGATAGTGTGCCCTCTAAGGGGGATGTGCTGTCACTCTGCTCTATAGTGAACTTGATAGTCGATTTGCTCCATAACTGGTTAGTGGTTCTTTGGATTTCTTTTTACTAGTTTACTATAAATCAGATAAAGGGAATAAGAAGGTCCACTTTGTCTAGAAACCAGCAGACTGGATTTCCTTTGCTAATTTATGTCTAATCTTATCATGCTAAACCACATACATTTTATGCTTTCTGCTAGGTACCAGTTTGTAAACTCTTCCAGATCAATGTTCATGACACTTATTGCTTTAGAACAGTGTGCTGCCAAGATGATGAAGAGTATAGCCTACCAAGTTGGGAGAAAAGATGTAAGTCTCATCCTTTTTTAAACATTTGTTCATCTTTGTACAGCGCTATTAAACTAATAATAAACATATTCCATTACAATGTGGTGGTTCTGGCATGTATGTGTTGTTTAAATAGCTGGCATTCTGCTTTAAGTGTTTGAAAGATTATTTACAGTAAATTTCTGTTTTGCTTTATGTGCTCATCCTTGAATGATCTCACCACAAGGAACAGTTAGAAAAGTGGAATGCTTTTTCTTAATCTTTTTTTTTGGCAATGAGTTCTTAGTAGCAGAAAATGATGAGGAATTTCTTCCATATCGAGTATAAAGCACCCATGTGGACAAATGATCTCTCAGCTGATTATTTATTTTATTACAGTAATAAAGGAACAATGAGAGAATGGGAGTCGGATAACAATATAATGTTAGTGTTAACTCTGTAGGCCTAGATTGCCAGTGTTAAAAAAATATAACAGCCACATTCAAGATTTCTATTACAAGTGATAAACATTTCTGATAAAAATGCTTTAAACAGTAATAATTGCAAATGGCATTGTGCACCATAAAATAATGTTGCAAGAAAAAAAATGAATAATTGCTCTATATTCAAATATTTGCTCAAATTATAAGACCTTTGTTACTTTTATGACAAGACGGTTATGTTGTGCTTTATGCTGTTCACTGATTCTGGTTCCCGCAGAGGTAAGATGAGACTAAAGCTGTATGGTGTAATTACTGATTGGCAGGTCTATAACATTCATGAGATGTATCATGTGTACTAAACCCATTTATATTCCAAAATAATTAATTCCATCTCAAACAAACATTGTTCATAGCAAGCGCTCACACTGGGACATCCTCAGCAATTGTGCAATTCATTATCATTCATTATAACCATCACTGCAAGTTTACTATGGACCAGTTTCATACAACTGATGTAAACATTTTTTATAACCATACAAAATATTACTGATTTTGGGGCATTTTAAAGCAATAAGTAATTAAACAGGAGTACCTGGATTCACACTTTAGCTATGAACCGAGGTAAAATATGGAATGGAGTAGCTCTTTAAAGCAGTCATACATACGCTCAACATTTGTAAAGGAAACATGTACTGAAGGATGTGCATCGAATGCCCTCACTGACTTTCTTTTGGAAATGCCTGATATCTGGCTGTTGGCTTTACGACTCTCTAAATTACAAATCAGTAACAAGCATGCAGCCGTTCAAGTCAGAACGTCTGATCGGTTATTTTACGCCCGAAACTCGGAGTGTTTAGAAGCCAGAAACTGTCAGATAATTAGTATTTCCAAATGGAGGAACAGTGGCAGCCTCTGTATCACTTTCACTATTAGTTTTCTTTAACAGTCTTGCTGATGTGTATAAGTAAACAGGAAAAGAAGGACTGAATTAAGGTGCACATACACTGCTCGATTCTCGTACAAGAATCGGGCGAAATCCCGCGATCGTACGAGAACTGAGCAGTGTGAACGAAGACGTGCGACCGTTTCTACTGTACGGTCGCACGTCTTTTGGTCGAACCAACATGCTGCGAAAACCTGCCGAGAATCGTACGATTGTCGGCGGGTTTCTAGCCTGCTCGTCCGATAGCTGCGTCCGAACACTGCCCGTTCTGCATTGCGGTCATCGGAAGCCCGCCCCGCTGAGGTGGGCAGATCGTACTAGCTTTCAATAAGCATACGACCATCGCAAGACAAAAGTCTTGCGATGGTCGTAAGGTGTATGGGCACCTTTACTCTCCTTGAAAAATTATGATCCAGGTTTCCTTCAGTGCTGCTAACATCACTGAATTCCTAGGCTTGTGATCGGATTATCGCAGAGTATCAGAAAGTCTGAAATATCATTATTGAATGATCAAATGTTAAGGCTGTTGGTCATGTGACCAGCAATAGAGGCAGCTTAGTGCCTCTTTTTTCAAAATAACATAACATAAAATCCGGTTTCTCCTCCCCACACCACCTTCAAAAATATCTATTGTTCTGACTGTTGGCTGCATCTACCACAAATACAGTAAATGCATAGCATATTTATATCTTATATATGCATATTGTATTTAACCTTATTACATCCTCTGTTACATAAACCAGTTCTGTAAGGTCTCCAAAATAACAGAGAAAAAAAGAGAGAGAGGTGCTTTGATAGTGTAGTATTTTCTGTACTGTATATATTTTACTTACATCTGCGAGGTTCTAGACATTTTTTTTGAATCTGCAACCTATATTCTAAGCTGCAAACGTCATATTCTAAGCTATTTAGTGAAAATGTTAAGCTTCATGTGCAAACAAAACTCCCAATCACATTTTAGTGCAGAGTTCCAAGATTTTCCAGTGGAACTGAGCATAAATAAAAGAAAAAAAAAGAATTTTTGTACCTGTTTCTTGAGGTTCATCAAAGGACACAGGATCAGTAGTAGACTGATACCATTGGGTTATATTGCTGCCTTCAAAAGGTGTGGACATAAACAAAATCAAGACAAGACCTGTGTCAATAAATGAATGCCAAGAAACTGATTGTATGTACAAAAACTATTTTTCCTAATCATTTCTAAATGGACAGAGGATCAGTAGTATTCTGATACGTTTGGGACATCCAACAGGGGTTCACTGAGGGGCGAGCAACAGCCACAGAGATTCAATGATTATGAAATTGTAACTAGAAGAAAATCCACAGGGATTTATGCTTAAAGTGACATTAAACCCTCAGATTTTTTAACATAAAACAATACTGTAATGTGTGCCTTACTGTAATCCATGGTAGTTTCCCTTCTCTTTGCTGCTCTTCCTTTTAAATCCTCATGTCTTCTCATGCTTGGGGAGAACTTCCCTTTCCAGCTCAGTGCCTCTTCCTGTAGTGCTGGCTCAGGTTGCAACGTACACACAGACACCATGTATCTATTCCAGAGACAAGGCAGTCTGCTGCAAAACAAAAGTTCTGCAGAGCATGAGAACAGATACAGATTTAAAAGGAAGAGCAGCAAAGAGAAGGGAAACAACCATGGATTACAGTAAGGCACACATTACACTATTGTTTTATGTTAAAAAATCTGAGGGTTTAATGTCACTTTAAGGCAAGCAGGATGGCAAATAGGGGTAGCAAATATGGAATTTGCGACTAAGTAGGAAAAAACAAAAAGAATCTGGTGATCCAGAACAAGTCAGGGGCAACATTAAGGGGACACTACTATCTGAATAATGATGGACCTCAACAAGAAGGGAAGGGCAACTTGCCAACCACCAAAAGAAAAAAAACAGCTGGAAGCAACCAATAGCTAAAGTGTTCAACAAAAAGACAGTTATGTGTTCTAATGTAAAGGCCAAAGCTTATGATACCCAACCCTAGTATTTATGGAAAGGACTATGGGGCAATACAGTGCGTCCAAACAAAAATTAACCAGTGAACAGCTGAGAGACAAAGGAAAATACTATGGAAAGGAAGATCCATAGTAAAAAACAATATTTTAATAAGGAAACTACAATGAGAAAGGAAAGTAATTATTCAAAGAGAAACAATAAGAGTAGCGTAAGAGGTGTCCTTAAAGATAAGGTGGAGATATTTACACTCCTAGAGAAAAAAAGTTAGCTTTGTGTGGATATATTGTAACACAAAAAAGTGTTCAGGCACTCAGAATAAGATGTGAGGGAGAATTTCCCAATTTGAGCCAAAAGGTATACAGAGTTGTGATAGTCACAATGCAATGGGGTTGATTTACTAAAGTCCTTAACTTTGCTAGGGAAGTTTCACTTTGCAGGGAAACATTCCCATAGCTTAGTGAATCTTTCCTGACTTACATTAACCAATCATGTGCAAGCAAACATACTGTTTTCGTGCTTGATATGTTTCTTGCGTGTGATTGGGTACTCTGTGCAAATTTAATACTCCCCGCATTCACTACGCTAAGTGAAAATCCCTTGCAAAGTGAACACTCAATTTGCAAAGTTAACTGCGTATTTGTGTTTTGTAAATCAGCCCCAATGTGTTTGATTATGTATGAAAAATCAGTATGATGTAATCCAAGGCAGTGCTGAGGATTAGCCAATCCAGATAGCTGCTGTGTAGAGACCTGTCTTGACTGGTCAACACAAAGTATGTTGATCAATGTTGATAGATAATGTATCGCTCACCCCCAAAGGAGCCGCCAGAATAACCCGGGTCATTAATAGCCTGTCTAGAGCTTTTAGCAACAAGCTGCCCCATTAGCATTAACCGCCCTCTTCTACTGACCAACAGAGCTGAAATCCAGGCCAAAAAATATGATGCTGAAGAACCTTTTTTTAACATATCTGAACTGGGAAAGAGGGTATAGGGGCCTAGACATATAGGGTAGAACTGATACAGACTCCAGACTCACCAGTTCCTTCTAGTATTTCAGTGTAGATCCATTCGCAGCACAGTTGAATAGGGATTGGCACAACATTTTCAGCAGGAGAGACAGCAGACCTGCTCCTGAGGTCCTCTCTATTCCAGGCACCTCCAGTAGCCATCAGCTTCCCTGGTTCTCCTCAATCAGTAGCAAAGGCCTCCTCCAGGCTTGAGACCTAGCGAAACAATTCACGCACTCACGTTTTTCCACCCCCAAGCCCAGACCTAGGGGGCAGGCTGGACAGTACCCCAACCTGGACTAATCCATGGCTGGAGCCAGACTGAGCACATGGCAATTCCCTTGAGTATATATGCCCTGTCCCAGCATGCACTACTGGCTATGAGAGCCCCAGTGTTTGGCTGGTGGCCTGCACACATACTCCACAGTGTCCCCCATTGGTTGTCTCACACTGCACAAGAGTCACACTCCACTCAGGCAAATACAATCAATGCTAGCACCTGGAATTAACCAGATAAATGCCAACTATAATTTAGCCAGACTGACTATAGCTCTGGCAATCACTAAATTTGTAGTAGCCACTCACAAAAGGTGATGGGGGCTACAATAAGAAAAAATAGTAAAAAGATAGAATTATTCAAACTAGAACACTAACAAAAAACTGAGCCATGACAGTTGGAGGGGGGAGGTTATACAGGGGCTAACTTAACAGATGTTTGACTGCCGGTGTCCAAACTTCATCATGTCACAATACTATTGATCCCTTGTCCCTTAATAAATAATAAAGAAAGATTTCTGGGTTTTATAATATTCTACACCATCAATGTGTCAAACTTTAGGTCGAGCAACAAGAGAGCAATTTCTGAAGTTGTTGAATCACTGCCACGGGAAGAGAGCCTATTTCAGAGGTGAAAAGGTCCTAAAAGGATCAGCATAGGCATCCAAATGGAGGAGACTGGCTAGCAGTTGTCTGTTTGTGAGCAGACTAGAGGTCCAGTCTTGTGACTAATGGGACCAGTTCAGCAGAGAGGCTAAGACTGAGGCAGCACCTTCTTAAGAAATATATAGAGGAGACAGTTATGCTTATTGCTATACAACCTCTGTGAGGTTAGAATACTGTGTTAAAGTCTTTGGATGAATAAAAGTGGGCATCACATTCTGCTGATTTGAGTGAATCCTTGTAAAACTCCCCATGTGAAGCTTAATCTCACAAGCTTGAAAAGTATCTTCCTCATATCAGTCTTTATTTACAATCCATTCTATTGGAACATCTTGTCCGTGGGTAGCTCTGCACTAAAACTCCTTTGGGGAACCAGTTTAGGAAATAAGTTACCCTTTCAAAAATGCAAAAATGTATCTCATCCCTATACAATTCAAGTAATTGGAAACACTATCTACATGGCTAGGTTGTGCCTCTAGTGGGACTTAGGTATTGCTCCTGACTGGAGTCTTTTTCCTCTGACCTTTTTCACTTTGACCGGGAACAATATGAGGCAACATAGGCAGAAACACCTATGTGATCATCCTTGTTGAATTGCAGCACATACAAAAAAGTGCCTATGATTGCATGTTCTGGTGACCATTATGAGAAAGACTACATCTCAGTGAGTACATGTGGCAAAGCTGCTTAGTTTGCATATTACCATTACCAAAAATAAAGCTTAAAAAGGTGTCCATACACTGCACGATTCTCGTACGAGAATCGCGTGAAATCCGGCGATCGTACGATAATCGTGCAGTGTATGGAAGGCGTGCAACCGTTTCTACTGTACGGCCGCACGTCTTCCGTCGAACCAGCATGCTAGAAAACCCGCCGGGAATCGTACGATTCTCGCCGAGTTAGTGGCCTGCTGGTTCGACAACTGCCGAACGGGCCGGTGTGCGCACGCGCACACTGCCCGTTTGCAGTCATCGTAAGCCCCCCCCTCATTACAGTCATCGTAAGCCCGCCCCTCAGGGGGGCGGGCTTGCGATGATCGAGAGTACAATCTGCCTGTCCAAGATGGGCAGATCGTACGTTTTTTTAAGTACTTTGCAACCATGGCAAGACTAAGGTCTTGCGATGGTTGTAAAGTGTATGGTCACCTAAAGACTATAGTATATAAAATACTAATCACACAGGTGCCTTGCTTGGCAGGTTTGTGACAAATTGAGGTAAGTAAATAATGAGGATTGAAATATACTTTGGTGCTTGGTGCATTTTAATGCGACTGGAAAGGAAAAAATAATGGAGCTGCCATATTGCAGAATATCTACAAATAAATGGGGAAAAAAAGCTGATTATCTTTAGATAATTTACTGCTAATGACAGGCTAATTGTACCTTCCACTACTAACAACTGGATTGGGGAGATTATCTCCTTTCTCTGCTGTAGAAGGAAGTGAGATGGCTCATTAACCTATTCATTTAAAGTAATGTGAGTGGGATGGCCCCGTGTCCTTTTCATCATCACTTCAAGAAGCAGTGGTGCTCTCGTGGTTTTTCTCTAAGCACAGAAAATAGCTGCATTTCTAAACATTTCCACATGTAACTCAAAGGAGACATATCCTTTAGAAATATTGAATGTAAAAGCAAGTATAACAATAAAAAGGAACTGTGTGCATGATTAATATGAGACATGAACAATATGAATGAGATATACGAGTGCCATCAATGGAAAAATGGATCTCCCAAAATCATGCTAAAGTTGGTCATTTTAGAGTCACTCTTGTGGTAACATTTGACGATTTTTGAAGACCCCCCCTCAACCAATATGTTTTCGGAAAGCCTGGAAACCACAGAATTAAAATATGGCAACGTACATTCTCTATACCGCATGACAGTTGTACAAATGTTTATCAGTAAAAAATTGCATTAAAAAAACAGTACAAACACTATCAGTATTACTGCATCTGGGAAGCATTATTTATACTAAAATGCTGCTCCTAAAAGAATCGTTTAAGGCTATGCTACTGTGAAGCTGGGGGCGAGCGCTCAACGTATGGTGCATCCCAATGTCTAGTCAGTAGAAGGGAATGTTCAGAATGGGAGTTTTTCAGCCAGGCTGCGGGGGTGCCGCACCTGGCCTACAGGTATGGCATTAAAACTAAGAAAAAGTTTTAAAAGCTGCTCAATGTTTTTAACCTACTGAGGCCCCTTAACTGCATAGTGAATTTTCTAGAAAAGGTGAACTTAGCCTTTAGGCTATGGAGATACCAAATATTTGTACTGCATCAAGGGACTTTCATATGTCTGTGTGTCTTAACTGCATATACTCTATATGCAAGTGCAGGTGTGTATGAGGTGTTAGTAAATGTATTTGTTATTTATTTTATTCTATTTTAGTTATTTTTATTATATTTGCTTTCAACTTTATTTCTGCCATAGCTTTCTGTGTGGCAATATAAGCAGGTCCACTCTATGAAGACATTAGGGATATCTGTTAACTTATTCTGAACCTGGAAGTGCTCTGGGCTGCTTAACTTCACCTCTGCTTCCTGGAAAGTTTCTGCATGAATATACCTGCTTGAGATCTGTCTTTTAATTTTTTAATCTTTGTACAGAAATCAATTCCTCGATTTTTGTGACCTAATTTAAAATCATATTCTAAACCTTAGTAGATTAATTTAGTAGAAGATTAATTTGCTAACATTATAAGATAGATATGTAGAAGCCTCACCAGAGCCCACCTGAGATCCCACACAGCCCACCTGAGAGTGACCCTGCATAACCAACCATAGATTCTCTATGCTTGGCTCTGCAGGGTCTCAGTGGGGCTGGTCACACCCCTGTGGAGGAACACGGCGCTACACAGATCACTGACAGGTTGTCAGTGATATGGACAGCTGTGCATTCCTCCTCACAGCTGCCAGTGACAGCAAGCAACCTGCGATGCCATAGCGACCCAGGCAGCCCACGTGGCATCAGGGGGATGCCTTTGTTCCTAGTACTGGCCGGGCCCCATAGCAGCCACCTGGGCCGCTATGGCAATATTTCCACCACTGATCAACACTATAACCCATGAGAGGTATAGATACCCAGATATACCAAGCAAACAGCAAGCAGTTTATCAATTTGTATCTAAAATGGACTCATGGAAAGAATAAAGTTGGGTACACACAGCAGGAATTTTGTCCAGTTCCTAAAGAACCGGCTGAAATTCATACTGTGGGTGCCACTGTTGGCACCCTTCCACCTGGCATCCCTCGATCAGCTGATTGAAGGAGCTGGTTTGAAAATTCTCGGCCAACCGAAGCTAGCAGACAATCAGCTGCAAGATCCATTTGCGTATTCTGACAGCAGGGGATTGGTCCGTGTTGGTGGAGGAATCTGTTCTATTTTTTTCATTTAGCTCACGGGTTAAATGAAAAAATAGAACCATATATACCCCACTTTAGTCACTACAACTGTAATAAAGTTCAGGTAACATTATGTACATAACCAAAAGCAAAAATATGCCACTCTCACTTACAAAGGCAGCCAAGGGGCGATAAAAACGTAGATCAACTGCTTGTTTTTACTGCCCCTGACTGCCAACCTAAAACTTAATATAGCACCCACTCCTGCGTGTGCACATGCAATGGTTGCTATGCTTTGTGTCACTACACATTTTAAACATGTAGTGTTTGGCAGGGGGTGACACTTGCCAAATGCAACCATTACAATCAATGGGACATTGCCACAACTGGGATAAAAAAAAGATTGTCAGTGCTCTACCACCCTCTGAAAAGCGATCCACCTCGGATCACTTTTTAGAGAGGCGGTGGGGCCAGAGCTTCTACTGCTTTTACACTGCTACCTCCAGTACTAGCACAGATCTGTTCCTTCTTTCCTATTTCTTTCCTCCCTGATCAGTGGTACAAAAAAGGAAACACAGTGAAAGAACTGGTCCTCTCTTCTCTATTATTACACCATAGCGCGTACTGTTGAGGAAGGAGAAGAAGGCTCGAGGATTGAGAATGGAGTCTGTAGGGAGGATAACAACTATTTATTTTTTTTAAAGCCAGTGATGAGTGCACCCAAATTAACCAAACGAACCAAAAAAGTGCATGTGAACACACACAAAAAAGTGCCCTGCGGTGTGTCAACTGCTCTATCCTTTAAGAGATAGAGATGCAGCTAAAGTAAGCACACAGTTATATGTAGTATACAGACACAGAAGCGTTTTCACTCAGTAAGCATTTAATAACTGCTGGCAAAACTTTTTAATGCTGTGTTTATTTTATCATGGCATGTATCCAAAAAGTTTGCAGTATCTGCAATATATCAGTACCAGAATGTGATGGCTAGAGACATCAAAAATGTTGTAAAAAAAAAAAGTCTTCAGCTATGCCTGTGTAAAATACTCATATGTTTTTAATTATTGTTTTATCTTCTTCAAAATAACATTTTATTTAAAAAAAACAAGATGAAGAAATTAAAGTTGGTTTTTATTTGCCTAGAAAGAACAATCCTTTCCAAATCAAGGACACTGCCTGGGATGCCTACAGCTTTTAATCAAACCCTTCTGAGAAAAGCAGTTGCAGTTATATGGATCCTAGTTGTATGTCTGGTTGCCTAACATACTGTAATAGGGGAACACATATTGTACATATACACATGGATGGCATATGTTTGGTACAGCATATCTAAAGCCAAGAAAGAAAATGAAATATATTGCAGCTTAGTTACAACACTTACTCACTGTACTGAATCTATGGACGACCAGTGTTGCCACCCTAGAAATGAAAGTCTTTTAGGGCCACAGAACACCTCCAACTCTTTTCTTCTTCATTACATAGGGGGAAATGTTTTGCTGTTTTGCAGTCCACAGAGAATGTTGGGGACAATTTAACTGATAACAGTAAGAAGAAGGAGAGAGCATAAGAAGTTTATATGATTTCAGGAACAATAGGTATTTTTACTTATTCAATAGATATTACAAAACACTTTTAATGGTATGTTTAACAGACAAGAGAACAAACAGGAAACAAGAGAAGTTAATTGTTAGGGTTTACATAGACTTTTGGGAGCTCGAAAACATGAAAGTTTCCTGATCTGAACCTATTTAGCCAAATAGGGCGATGAGGCAGACACTGCTTATTTAAGTTTTTTTGGTGGGAAGAGCAAATGGACAGCCTAGAAAACAACATCTGATTGCTATTGTTTTCACATTGATAAGATAACGTGAGAGCTGTCTGCAGCAAGCTGTCCCTGCCCTTCTCCAATGGCTAAACATAAACAGCCGCTCATTTAAATTAGGGGGAACTGATGATTGGCAAACAAACAAAGGGCCGCTGTCAGATTATTCTTGCTCATGCAAAACTCCTGTACTGTCTATGGTCAGCTTTAGGAATTGCAGGCAACCATATACATGAAATAACGATTGCCTTTTTTGTAGCTACATCAGGCAGTAACCCCATATCTACTGGTAGCCAAAGGAATAGTTAGTTGGGCATGCTACAAAACTACCACTGATAAGCTTTGCATAGATTTTACTTGCAAAAATGTTTAATTAAATCAGCCACTGGCATCCTTTTTCAAGTCAGGGATTGCACACTGACTTTATTATTTAAGGTATTTATTCCAGAATCCTGCTGCACTCCATACCGGGTGTCCCTATCCGTGTCGGTGCTCAAAATGACTGTGGATGACGCCGCCAATACTGAAACTTGTTTAAGCTGTCACCAGCACACCATATTGAAGTGAAGAACACATCTGTTTATTGACGCTTCATGTCAAAACAAATAACAATGTTTCGGGCCGGAAATTCGGATGTGTCCGAATTTCAGAAAATGTTTCAGGCCACACAGGGTCCCCTTCATCAGGCTTGAAATCATTTCAAGCCTGATGAAGGGGACCCTGTCTGGCCCCGAAACATTGTTATTTGTTTTGACATGGAGCGTCAATAAACAGACATGTTCTTCACTTCAATATAGTGTGCAGGTGACATCTTTAACAAGTTTCTTTAATAAGGGTCACATATGCTATATTTCTATGCTGATATTTATAGCTGTGAATAGATGCCCACAGGATGAACTGGCAGAGCCTACAGTGGAATGTTATCCCCTTCAAAGGTTCTGGACTTTCTCCATTCTACTGTTATGAAATTTAACAAGGGTGCCACACCTGGGGCTGCTGGAAAAGAGACAACTTCATGATAATCATATACAGCACCTCCCTGATCTCGAGGAGCATGGGGGGGACTTCAGAGACAGGATGGACTGACATTTCACCTCAGGTATGAGTCCTTAGCTGGTTTGTGGGATGTGTAAGTAGAGTTGGGTGCCAGTCACTTTTAGGATTTTCTAATGTATAATTCTTTAAGTGCCAAAAATGGGAGAGAGGGTTAGGGCTTCAGACATCTAGGACAGTACAGAACTCCAGTCTCAATGACTACTTCCCAGCTGTGCAGACTTGTAAGCTGATTACAGTAACACTGTGTATTGAAAAATCTATGCTGGTCAGCAGATGTAGCACAGAATTTCCTAGGTGAGACATGAGACTTCCTGCGAGGTCCAAGCCCATCCTGACTTCTCAGGCACCTCCAGCAGATGAAGTTGCTCCCTGGTTCTTTATCCCAGGAACAGATTCAGACCCCGACCGGTCCTTACCTGACCACCGGAGGCTACAGGTCCTGGTCCCACAGCACACACATCACACACCCTTCTCCAGGCGGGAGGTCTGGTGGGGGCAAAAGAGAACTCACAAGCTCAGCTCTGCATATTTATGTCTTCCCCCAGCATGCAGCACTGGCCATGAATCTCCTAATGGTTGGCTGGGGAGACACATATATTCATAATACCACTTAATTGGATGCTCTGCTTTGTGGCAGGGTCACACCCAGCAGAAGGCAGATGCAAACAATAGCAGAGTGTTTAGGAGAAACCAAATGAGCAGAGACTATCAAATCAGCTAGACTGGATACAATCCAGCAGAACTAAATTTAAGGAGTTACTCTGCTTAGGGAAAGGAGACTACACTTATTTATAGTGTTTAGCAAAGGCAATGCTAGCCCTCCAGTTCCTCAGGTCTGCTAACTGCAATTGCCAACGATTCAAATAATCCCAAAATTGGGAGCTGAAAAATGGGCCTGATTTACAATAGGAAATTCAAAAGTGCAAATGGAAATTCCTGTAAAGATTATGGGCATGCTTTATGTTTCTGGTTCAGATGAGGGCATGGATCTTTAAGCACCCATTGAAAGCAATTATTTAGCTGATTTTGTGAAGCATACACTTGTGTATGTTGCAGTCCTCATTTGCAGTGTGAATTGAACATTCAAATAAAGCTGCTTTGTTGGATGTTTAGTATGATTCTGCTGAAAAAGAAAAGTATAATGTGACAGAAACCATGATGGTTTACTAAGGTATGAAAATGCCATGGACCAAGTAAAGGAGCAGTTCTAAAAACCTGCAAACTGAGCTATCGGTACATATAAGGCAGCGTAAGTAGAGAATACCATATATTATAACAGTAATCATTCACAATACTAACATGAAATAGTGTACATGCACTTACCATGGCCACAGCATCCATGTACATGTATGCTCACATGGATTATGGCTGCTTTACTGTCAGAAGCTTTTTTTATTACAGCCTTAGCGATAGTACATACTTTTGAAAATATTGTTCCTACATGCTAAATAGCTTACTGGTGGAGTCTAGCCTTTTACAATGTTAAAAACAATTAAAGGAGAACTATGGGGTTAAGGCTTTTCCCCATAGTTCTCCTTAGGGTAACGGGAGGACACAAACTAGCGTCCTCCCGTCACTCTAGGCTCGGTATACCGCGAGCTGAAACTCGCGGTATACTGAGACGACGCAGTATACCGCAAGCTGCTGCTCGCGGTATACTGAGGCGCCGCAGCTGAAGCGGATCCCGACAATTGTGCCGGGATCTGCCCAGCTGCGTGACTGACAGCTGGCTCTGCCTATCTAGAGCCCCTCCCCTGTCACGGCAGAGAGCCGTGACAGGATCGAGAGGTGAGCGAACGACCGGTATGTGTTCACTCACCTCCCGATCTACTGAGCCGACCTGTGACAGTCTCATTGTCATAGGTCATCTAGTACTACATAGGTCATCTGAAAAGCACTCACCTCATAGTTCTCCTCTAAATGTTGCTTTTAAGTAGCTGGTTTACATTAGTGCTGTTAAAAAAAAATACATTTGTTAGTGATTATGAGCCGTGGATAAATTTGTTTGTACCCTTCCAAAAAAAAAGAAGATCCCATAATTTAGTCTGAAATAACTGACTGTCACGTAACTAGTTTGGAGACTGAATGTGTGAGGAGGCCTCCCTTGCACCTCGTGTCCCTTGGACTCTGAGGATGTCAGACAGAGTCCAAGTAGACAGCGAGTGGCACGGGTGCCAGTGGTGATAACACCGTGCAAGCCGAAATCCAGTGGTTTGTATGATTCCCAGGCGAAATCCAATATCTGGGAAAACGGGCCGAGGTCAAACCAATCGGGCAAAAGGTACAAAAGGGTCAGGCAGAAACAGAGTCCAGTAAGCAAATCCGAGATCAGGGGCAGGCAGCAGGCAAGAGGAGTAAAGACGAATCCGGGTCACAGCAGGTCAGGCAGAGAATAACACAAGGCATACAAGTTCACGGGAGAGCTGACGATAAACCAGCAATATGGTAGTGCTCAGACCTGGTTTATATAGGGGAAGTTATCAGGGTGATGAGTCACTTCCTGCGCGTCGTCTTGGCGCGCTTTTCTGCGGCAGGTCCACAGTCTTTGCGCATATGCGGCATAGCGTGTCTCCGGACAGCACGGGAAGGTGCGCTTGGCGCATGCTCGGTTACAGGGGATCTCTTACACTGACAAAAGTACTTGATATCCATCATTGTTTATTCCATATTAAATATACAACAGTCTTTGCTTTTGATATTTGATTAAAAATAATATTTTACACTTTAAATGGAAATGACATGGACAAAAATGATGGTACCCTGAACCTAATATTTTGTTACAGAACCTTAAGAGGCAATTAATGCAAACAAGCAATTTCTGTAGTTTTTAATGAGACTTCCGCTTCTGGCAACAGGAAGTTTGGCCCACTCTTCTTGAGCAAACTGCTCCAGCTGCCCCTGGTTTGAAGAGTGCAGTCTCAAGACTGCATGTTTCAGCTTTTTCCATAGAGGTTCAATTAGATTCAGATCAGGGCTCATAGAAGGACACTCCAGAATAGTCCAATGTTTTGTCCTTAGCTATTCTTGAGTGCTTTTAGCTGTGCATTTTGTGTCATTATTCTGTTGGAGGATCCATGACCTTCTAATGAAACAAAGCTTTCTGACACTGGCCACAAAGTTTCACTCCAGAATATCTTGATTTTCTTGAGATTTCGTTGTGTCATGCACAGATTCACGGCACCCCCTGTCAGATGCAGCAAAGCAGCCCTAACACATAACCAAGCCCCCTCCATGTTTCACAGTAGAGTGTGTGTTTTCTTTAAAAGCCTTATTTTTTTATCTGTGAACATAGTAAAACATGATGCGACTTGCCAAACAGCTCCAGTTGTTTTCTCACCAGTGCAAAGGACATTTACCCAGAAGCATTGTGGGTTGTCAATATGCATTTTAGCAAATTACAGACTGGATTTGTTATGTGTTTTTTTCAAAAGTGATGTCCTCCTGGGTCACCTTCTTTTGAGTCCATTGTTGCTCACAAAGTTCAGTTTGTATCTCTAGGGAAGTTTTTCTTGACACTTTGTATACTAGTTGCACTATCCTTCTGATTAATCTTGGATTAATTTTCCCCTTGCGGCCACATCCAGGATGGTTGGCTACACTCCCATGAACCTTAAACATCTTAATATTTGCAACTGCAGTCACAGGAACATCAGGCTGGTTGGGATGGTCTTAAAGCCTTTGCCTTTGACATGCTGATCTTTTTTTTTTTTCTTTTCTGATCTTTTCAGACAAATCTCTTTTTAGCTTTTTCTGGTCCATGTTCAGTGTGATGCACATAATGATACAAAACAGCAAAAAGTAACTACTTAGAAACTACTTTTCTAGGCTGACTGATTGATTACAAGATTGAAGGCATCTGGAATGCCAATTACAGAACTATCACTATGATCCAATTATTTGTAATCTTTTCTAGGGGTACCAAAAGATCTGTGTTCATTTCTGGAAAATCGTTTTAGAATAATAGAACAAATAGAATTTATCTATTTTGACACTGTCTTTAATTTACTCCATGACTTGCCAAAGGCATGCAAGTATACATGGAAAGATTGTTTTAAATGTAATCATTTTTACTGTTATTTCCCATTTAGTTAACTGTAGTACGTGTTCTCAGCAATGCATGTGTTCAGCATATGCTTGATTCTTCTCCCTCAGTGTCTTCATAGGACTGTGAAGCATGAGGGGGCAAGGAGCTGCAGCCTGGAGCACGAGTGAGTGAGCATGGGAAGAAAGTTGGTTGTGAGTAATCAGTAATGTAGTTGTGTGTAATGTAGTAACTGCTTGTCATTGTACTGTGCAGACTGTGTTTTCTTTGTTTCTCTTTTTTGTTCAAGGTTTTCTAAAGTTTGTGGGTATGTTTGTTCTCTTCTTTATATTGACAATCAGGGCCAGATTTATACTTCCTACACCCCTAGGCCAGCTGTCTTCTCAGCACCTTCTTCACAGTCAACTAGCTTTAGCCAAGGATAGGAAACCTCAGCACTCCAGCTGTGGTGAAACTATAAATGCCATAATGCTTCTGCCTCTGGCAGTCATGCTTGTGGCTGCAAAGATGCCTCATGGAACTTGTAGTATCCCTACAGTTGGAATGCCAAGGTTGCCTATACCTGTCTTAGCATTATACTGAAAAGATTAGACATCATAACCACACAAGCAATGCCTGGGCCGGATTTGCTGAATTTTCTTGCTCTGCATTAGTACACCTAGAACTAGAACCATTTGATCTATGTTCAACTGTCATTCAACTTTGACATGTTCAAATATTACCTACATCCACCAAGATCTGCACTAAATATTGCATAAATTGTTACTCAATTCTGTTTGAATTTTAGGTCTACAGATCCAGTGCACCATTCTAACAACAAAGATGCACAAACTATGCAGGCAGGGCAATGGTTTTATAGACAGAAATGCTTTACCAACAGTCAGCAGCATGATGTGTCAGCTTTCCTGGCCTAGACCACGACCTATATTGGTTTTGCAGAAATTAGTTTATAGATTATGAAACTAGCAATAATTAAAGTGACATTAAAGGATACAAAAATAAATGTGTTGGGCGCCGCCATCTTGGTGTATATCTAGGTATACACCAAGATGGTGGGGCCAATATCGGCGTGTGAGGTCACCTGACGCCAGGCATGCATGACGTCATGTAAGGTCATGCTCCCTGCCTCCAAGATGGTGGCACACATTCACAGAACACGCTGGTGACCAACATAGCCGCCGCACATTCTCAAACAAATTATGTGTCTGAATACATTTCTCGTATATTCGGAGATATAGTAATTAATTCATTTACATGTAGTCCAGGCAGAGGCGGCTCTCTAATTAGGCAAATTAGGTTTTTTATAGACTCTATTTTAGTATGACATTTATTGTTTACCTTCTGTTGTTTTATTTGATAAGAATACTTATATTGTGCCTACAAGTTTAATACCTTTGAATAAAAGTTTTATTTTTATCATAATTTTTAATATGTTTCTTTGTTGCTTAACAAAATAAGAGTCTTTAATTGGTGCTGATATTGGGAAAAATGGGTGTGGTTACGGGGGTGTGGCCACTAAAGGGTGTGGCCACTGAGGGGTGTGGTCACTGAGGGGCGCTGTAAAGCCTTCTCGCACAGGGCGCCTAAAAGCCTAAGGCCGGCCCTGGGGGGTCTAACAAGGCTGGGTCGACCCCTACAGGGCCCTGGTGAGAACCCACAGAGCCCTGCTACCTTGGTGATACCCCCTCAGAGCCATGGGGAGACCCCAGAGAGCCTTGGTGAGACCCTAAATATCCCTGGGGCTGGTGAGACCCACAGATCACCCTGGTGAGAACCCACATCACCCTGGTGAGAACCCCCATAGCCCTGGTGAGACCCCCCATAGCCCTGGTGAGACCCCCCATAGCCCTGGTGAGACCCCACATAGCCCTAGTGAAACCTCATAGCCCTGGTGAAACCCTACAGAGCCCTGCTTTACCCAGAGCTCTGAGGGGTCTCACCAGGGCTCCGTGGGGTCTCACCAGGGCTTTGAGGGGTCTAACCAGGCTGGTGAGACCCTTCGGAGCCCTGGTGCTGGTGAGACCCTACATTGCCATGGTTTGACCAGGGCTCTGTGGGGTCTCTACAGGGCTCTGACCAGGCTGGTGAGACCCCACACAGCCCTGGTGAGACCCTACAGAACCCTGGTGCTGGTTAGACCCTACAGAGCCCTGGTCTCACCAGGGCTCTGTGGAGTCTAACCAGGGCTCTGTGGGATCTCACCAGAGCTCTGAGGGGTCTCACCAGTGCTCTGTGGGGTATAACCAGGCTGGTAAGACACCCACATAGCCCTGGTGAGGCACTGCGGAGCCCTAGTGCTGGTGAGAATCTGCAGAGCCCTGGTGAGACCCTACAAAGCACTGGTGCTGGTGAGACCCTACAGGGCTCTGTGGGGTCTCACCAGGGCTCTGTGGGGTCTCACCAAAGCTCTGAGGGGTCTCACCAAAGCTCTGAGGGGTCTCACCAAAGCTCTGAGGGGTCTCACCAGAGCTCTGAGGGGTCTCACCAGGGCTCTGTGGGGTCTCACCATGCTGGTGAGACCCCACAGAGTCCTGGTGAGGCCCTACAGAGCCCTGGTGCTGGTGAGACTCTGCAGAGCCCTGGTGCTGGTGAGACCCTACAAACCCTGGTCTCCCCAGGCTCCGTGGGGT
>NW_017306396.1:1989261-1991461 GCF_000935625.1 Nanorana parkeri | reverse complement strand
AATCAATTTTTTTTTTTATTTCTCCAGACTTTAGAAAAAAATCCTTTCATTGAAAAAAACCCCAAAAGACATGATTATGACAAGCTCTTTATTTTAAAAAATAAATGGATCCACTGACCTAATCCTAGGGTCAATCATGGGGTCCAGCGTTGTCCACGAGCAGGGCGACTTGATGAAAATAAAAAATAGGTATAAAATAACAAAAAAAGAACCAGACACCCACTGACCAATCTGCTCACGACAACTCCCGCCGCAGAATGGGATTCTGGCAGATGGTGGCAAAATATAAACAATTGGGCGGAGCTAGCGATGACACAACCATTAGCTCCACCCAACTGTTTACATTTGTCTGCCACCTGACAGGACTTGGCTGCGTGAGCCATGATTGGGCAAAGTCATCATTACTTTGCCCAATCATGGCTCTCACAGTGTACTGTGCTGTGATTGGGTAAAGTCTTGCACCTGACCGGACAAAATTCAAGAAACTGTGAACTCATGGTTCATAGGATTTAAAGAATGTCCTAATATATACGTTTCATACCTTTTTATCGCTTGCATTTTTTTCCATTATGGGCCTAAGTGGGGCCTCATGTTTAAGTTTTGCCTAAGGCCTCGCAAACTCTAGAGCCGCCACTGAGTCCAGGGTTTGTGTTCTGTTTTTTATTTTTACTTTTCTAGATGCACTTACTTGAAAAAAGGGGTCTGCATGACAACCTGACACTTTATTTTTATAGACTCTATTGTAGTTTGAAATTTATTGTTTACCTTCTGTTGTTGTATTTGATATGAATACTTCTATTGTTCTATTGTCTATTGCTGACAAGTTTAATACCTTTGAATAAAAGTTTTATTTTTATCATACTTTTTAATATGTTTCTTTGCGGCTTAACAAAATAGGAGTCTTTAAATGGGGCGGATATTGGGGAAATGGGTGTGGTTATGGGGGTGTGGCCACTAAAGGGTGTGGCCACTGAGGGGTGCTGTAAAGCTTTCTCGCACAGGGTGCCTAAAGGCCTAAGGCCGCCCTGGCGGCGGCTCTCCGATCCAGCGCTGACTCCTCTCTGCTTGCTGGCACTTCTGATCCCACGGTGTCTGCATGCGGGTGCACGCATCCATAGACTTACCTTGTGTCTCTGCTCGTCTCCCATCTGAGAATCCAAACTGCGCATGCGCACGCCCCAAGATGCTTTGCGGCCGTCCGAACAGTTTTGTTTTCTCGGACAGGAACGCGCACCGAAAACAAGGTAAGTTTAAACCGCTGTGAAAGCGTTTGTTTTTTTTAAAACTGTTTGCCTATATCTACTGCTTGATAGCAGTAGATATAGGCAAAACGGAGGGTTTAGAACCCCTTTAAGACCAACTCTGATTACTCTGAGACACTAGTGCTCAGAGTGGGACATTTATGTACCGGGAAGAAGTCATTAATGTGACAGCTTCCTAATTATTGGTGGCTAGGGCACCTGGCCTCCAGCGTCATAGAAACCAATTACTCATCCCCAGCAATATTCAACTGCCAGCTTGGAGATTCCCCAGCCAGCAGCTGAATTTAACAGGCAGGGATGCTGGCTGACATCATTGCCCAAATATGGACATGATCATATTGGGGTAGTGATACCAGCCAGCATCCTCCAGTTTAAAGGCCTCTATTCTTTGCCACTAATCACAAATGGAAGTTCACTGCATAACATACACAGCCAAACTGGAATCTGCTGCGGTGAGCGGTGTTGTGCAAGAATGGTGATTAATGCTGCATAGTAACTGTACATCGTTGTCTTTTTTGAAATATTGAAATGTACTTGCAAATATTCTATTTAATTATAAAAATAATAGAAGAATATGAGCATATTCCTGGGAAGGTAAATCTGGTGAGCAAGGACTAAGGGCATTCTGGTTTAAAAATTGTTTTGTGGTAACACTAAAATTAGAGTTTAAGTACTCATCAAAGACAAGGTCACAGATTCCTTCTTTTTTTGTGATATAGAATACAAAAGATGGTTAGCTAGAGATTATGTGGAGCTTCATATCTTGAAAGAGATGAAAGAAGAGCAGAAAGGTGAAAGAAGCCAAATCAAACTGGGGCGAAGGTGATGATTAGGTCAGGTGACACACAGGTAAAGCAAAAAAAAAAAAAGATGAAAGAATAGAAAGCCAATTAGCTGATCAAAGAATAAAGAATACAATTATATTATAAAATAGTATA
>NW_017306396.1:1968819-1989078 GCF_000935625.1 Nanorana parkeri | reverse complement strand
AGGAAGAAATATAAGAATATTTCTATGATCCTTGGGGGACTGGCAACAAAGAGATTATGTGCATAAAGTAAATAACCCAGCCTGACTCTACTAGCAGTTGAATATATTTATTGTAAAAAAATTATGTTATGACTGATAAGGCTCATTGTCAGGAATTAAGCAGATATCAAACAGCATGCAGCCTGTGTGAAGTTCTAGTTTATGCTCATATACAGTATAGTATGCTTTGTTAGGACAGAGGGATGGGTTAGATGCTTTGCCAGATTTTATTTGTGGTCTGTGTCCCTGTTGGGGAGATGCCCCGTAATTTCCTGTCCTGGAGACACTACCGAAGATAAAAAAAATCCCAACATGCCGGGCAGGTTTTAACACTAGGCCACCAAGGTAATGGCCTAGGGTGCCATGGCCACTACGGCCAGGGTTTTGCAGCACTGGATGTTTCATACTGCAACTCTGCAGTCATGTTAATGGTTGTGATTATGTTATTTTATTTTGATTTGGGTTTGATTCAATGTATGTGAGTGTCAGGAACAAGAGCACCTGGTGCTTGGATCTGAAGCTGGTAATTTCAGTGTCCACCAGAAGGTGACTCTCAATCAGTGTTAATTTTGACAGCAATTTTTTATTTATTTTTAGTCTTAAGGGGTGCAAGTTTGTCAGGAGGAAGCCCAACCTCCCTCAAAGGCACAGGGACGCACAAGGGACCCCGCACATCACAAGGCAGCTGAGACCCCCCATGCATCACTGCACCAAATCAGTCAAGCAAAACAAATGGCAAACACACTCATCAATGTGTTACCTTGTCTCACCACTAACGCCTGCAGAAGACGTGTATCTAAACCTCTGTTTTTAACAGAGACAAGGTTTGTTTTGCATGTTGGCTTGCGAGTGTGCTGGGAAAACTTTTTGCTGTTTGTACTTCCCTCTTGGGAAGGTCACTTTGCCTTAGCATTGTTCCTGTGTGCCCTGCAGGCCTGTAATCTGATCTTGAACCTGATTCTGATCCCTCTGACCTTCCTGATCTAGTTCCTTCACTGCCTGGCCCTGCTTACTTTATTCCCTGCTCATTCCTGGATTGTATGCATATTGTATATAGTTAGTTTGTTGGTGTTGTTGGTTGTTTGTAGCCTGCGTTGCTCATAATAAACCATGTTTTTATTTCCACTTAGTTCTGGGTTCAGTGTCTGTAATAAAAACTAGATATTTGGTCATATCTGTTCTACTGGATACCTGCATGTGGTATTGTGACAGTAAGTTTGTAATTATCTTGCTATTTGTGTGATATTGTAGATCTTAGTAAATTGGTTTTAGTGCTTTATGCTTTGTGTTTTTTGGGGAAAGGGTAGAAGTATAAGCCACCAGCACACCAGGGTCCACTTTATCTTCCTGTAATTTATTAGGGTCAGAGAAACATGGTTTCACATATAGATGTAACGTTTGGAACCCTATATGGTCCCTTAATCAGGCAAAGGAGAGTGGTCAGATTTTCCTTTGCCTGATGAAAGGACCATATGCAGTTCTTAAATGCTCCATCTTTTTGTGATACCATGTTTACCTGACTGTAATTAATTATGGGAAGATAAAATGGACCCTGGTGTGCTGGTGGCTTATCCTTCTACATGCTGATCTTTGTGGCACTATCCGCTTTTACTTCACCCGCTAAAGAATAATGTAATGGGATTCCGGTAAGGAGTGCAATGGGATCATTTCTGTTTTGGGGAAAAGGGGCGGCACATGGTAATTGGCCTATAAGATAAAAAAATATAAACTTTTACAGCTGAAACAAAAGTACTGCTGGCAAAAGTACAGTTTGGGATATCTCTTTACTTCTTGCCTCATAACAAATGTTGTCAGCACAGAAAAAGAGTTTGTCTCCCCTACCACAACACAGACTGATGTCCTCACCCTTCCCCAAACTATTCAAAACTAAACAAGATTTTAGTTTGAGTTCTGCTTCAAATTTTAAACAAATAGGGTCTTTAAAACATCATGTGAATAACAAAAGCATGTAATGGTTTTAAGACAATTTATTTAAAAAAAAAAAAATACAACTTGCTTTATTTGAAGAATGTGTATATTTTGTATTTTTATCTCAATACTTGTAGAAGAGTTTAAGCAAAATTCAAGCACAAGTTCACCTTAAACATCCCTTTAAATTAAATCTCCACTGAGGGAGGTATGGGTGTTGCAAAGAACCTGTACTCAGGGAGGTATGTAGGTTGCAAGAAACCTGTACTCAAAAAGGTATGGGGGCTACACAAAACTTGTACTCAAGCAGGTATGGAGGCTGCAAGAAACCTGTACTCAAGAAGGTATGGGGGCTACACAAAACTTGTGCTCAAGGAGGTATGGCGGCTACACAAAACCTGTAATCAGGGAGGAATGGAGGCTGCAAGAAACCTGCATTCAAGGAGGTATGGGGGCTAAATGAAACCTGTACTCAGGGAGGTATGGAGGCTGCAAGAAACCTGTACTCAAGGAGTTATAGGGGGTTACATGAAACCTGTACTCAAAGAGGTATGGAGGCTGCAAGAAACCTGTACTCAAGGAAGTAAGGGGGACTGCAAGGAACCTGTACTGAGCAACAAAGGGAGCTGCAAGTGTTGGCCTTCCTTTGCAAATGTTAGGTACCTGACTGTCTCTTTCTTGAATGCATTCTGAGTCACTGACAGATAACAAACACATCAACAGATGTGCCAAATCCTAATCTGCATACTTGTCCCAGGTCAGTGATTTAGAAAGTATGCATGATCAGCAGAAGTGCCAACTAAGCTTTTTAAAAGAAGAGCTTAGCAATGGCTACATATTTCTCTCAGAAGGTCCCCTCTAAAGTATCCTATAAAACTGAGGTGTGCCTATGCTCTAGTAAAATAGACACTTAGCTACTCATGATTTATAACTAGTTAGCACACACAGGCTCTGCTATTTATGCCAACTATCACTACTAGAATACTGGCTGAAGGAAATTACTAAAACCGGTATAGTTACTTTAAAGTAGAGTGTGAGTCCATTTTACTATTTTCCACTTTTAGACATAATGGGGTAAAGTTACAGCCCCTTTAAGTGTTTTTTATTGTTTTAACCAGCACAGGAGGGGACAAAAATTATCTTAATGCAGACACCTGTTGTGACAACCTGTTGTGACAACCAGAATGTGGGAGAAGATGGCCATAACAGATAGCAATCAAAAAAACCTGACAGAGGTTTTAATGCTTCAGCATTCTATCCAACATTGGAAAATGTTTTGAATACATTTCCACCATAAAGCTATTAGCTTTAAAGGTCATTTAAAGTCTTTAGTTCAAGCAAATTACTCTTAGCAGGAAGATTCCATTTTGGAGTATTCCTACATAGACAGGTGACTGCACTGATATGCAGCTATCTGACCTCTATTCTATTCTGTTGTAATGAGAACTCCAGGATGATTCAAGTCATAAATGGATTCTCTAAGCAGTGAAGGGGTTCAATGGTATGTAAACCCTGACAATGATTTTCTCTTATTTGGTTCACGTTCTCTCCTCCCTGCCTATGCTGCATTGTTATGAGTTACATTGTTCTTAGTTATCTCTGAGGACTACAGAACTCAACCCTTTGTGTTATGAGGAAGAGGGGTGAGGGGTCTGCATTCCTGTACTGCTCATTCGGTCCTGATATAGCAGGGAAAGTAATTGTTGTCACCCTTGGTGAACATAAAGGAAAGTATAATGGAAAAATAAACTAAAGTGGCTACCATAGCTGAGCTGCAATATATTACAATTTTGTTTTTGGGCTTAGAGACCCTTTGACTATTTTTTATGAAAGTGGATTATTGTTTTTAATTAATTCTAATTAAAGCACTTTCAGATACAGGACCTCATTCATCTACTCATTTACGGGTCTATTCACTAAGCCGCCGAGGGCAGCCGAGTGAACAACCGACCCCAAGTGAAGTAAGCCGAACACTGTTCGGCTATTCACTTCAGGTTGGTACGGCTGATTTCAGCCGCACATTGGCTGAAACCAGCCGTACATCGGCCTGCTTCACATGGCTTCGGGTCGGCCGAACATGCGCAGCATGTTCGGCCGACCCGAATTAAAAAGTAAATAGAAAACGATTGTGCGGAGCTAGCAGTGACAGCTAGCTCCGCCCAATAGTTTCCTATTGTCCGGCGGCTCTGCTGCCATAAAAAAACAGAAAGAAAACTCTCCCGGGCGCTCTGGGAGCCGCCCAGGAGAGAAACACTGCTGTTTCTTTTTTTTTCTTTATTCTGACATGGAGCGATGTCAGAATATTACAAAAAAAAAATTCCCATTGGAATGCATTGCTACATTCCTATTGGCTATTTCAATTTGCAATAGCCAATAGTAAACTAGCATTGTACCCGCCCTCTGCTTATGGACCTGATGGAGAACTGCAGCAGAGGGCGGGTACAATGCAAGTTTACTATTGGCTATTGCAAATTGAAATAGCCAATAGGAATGTAGCAATGCATTCCAATGGGAGAAAATTGTGTTTTGTTTTTTTTCTATTCTGACTTCGCTCCGTGTCAGAATAAAAAACAAAAAAAGAAACAGCACTGTTTCTCTCCTTGGCGGCCAGGAGTGGGAGACTCCCGGAGTGCCAGGGAGAGTTAGCTGTTTGGAGATCAGTGTCCCTGGTTAGCAGGTAACCAGGGACGCTGATCTCACTGCAAGTGGCCGGAGCCAGCCGTAAGATCACGGCTGGCTCCGCCCAGCTGTCAGAAGCAGGCTGTTGGCCGGCCGCTCGGCCAGCTTCAGCTTCAGCTGATGCATATGCGTTCGGCTCAACTGAGCCGCTCGGCCACGTTCGGAAGCTGTACGGGCTATAGTGAATAGCCCGTACAGCACCCCTTCAGTTCTACTGAACCGAAGGGGTCCTGGGGCCGAAGATTGCCGAAGGATTGGCCGAAACTACGGCTAGATCCTTTGGCAGCTTCGTGAATAGACCCCTTAGTGTGTGTGAAAGAGAAAACCACAGGTCCTAATTCAGTAAGCTGCAATAGCACTCAGGGGTGTTGTAAAGTAGAAAATGCTCCAACATCACTCCAATGATGGACTATAATTTCAATACAAATTATTAAACTAAACCTGAGATTGTAGTCCATCACAGGAGTGAGCTTGGAGTGGTGGCTACTTTACAACACACACAAGGACCATAGGGAACAAAAGTAGCCACCCTCCAGAAGGAAGGACAGTGTCAGCACCAATTCAAAGATGATTTGAGGATCTACAGCTGAGTGATACACAAATAAGATATATTTTTGTTAATAGGGCATTTAAATGCATTTTAAAAAGTAACTCCTGAGTTTAGTGTCACTTTAATAAAACTCTCTCCTTTGATGGACTCTCCTTATGTATTATCTAAAGAAGTGTTACTTGTTCTCAGAGATGCTCTGTGATAAAACAGAACAGCCGGAATAGAAAATGTTCATGCAGTCATTTTAAACTATGATCCTCATATTTGCCTCTCAGGTAAATTATCATTTCTCAAGCACCATTGCTGGGTTGCAGGCCACTACCTCAGATCGAGTTAATAGAACAAGAACATTATGTAACCTTTGTAAAATTTGTATTTGTTGTTATCAACGATACTCTTTATAGGAAAGTTGTATGTAATGTTATTTACTTAGTTAGGGAATATCTATTTCTAGGACGGATGCACATTCTGCTGTTGATTCATGTAATCCCCTAGTCTAGAGCATCATGAAAACTGTGTACTGTCAATGCTAATAAGCAGTTTAAAAGACTTAAGTTCTTAGCTGTCTGAAAATGGGGATCCTCTCACATGCCTACTTGAAGGGACAATTTTTGCACAACAATAGTAGCACAGCTGTGTTTAGCAAGGACGCTGACACTGCACCTGCCTTGTGATGAATATAACAATACATTTAGGGTGACTTAAATCCCCATTTTATCCTTCAACACAGAAATCATATTGAAGAGGACTAAAAAAGAAATTGCCATCATTTGATTTGTAACAGTACGGTCAAAGAAATAATGTAATTACCATAGGACTTACTATGGTTAAATTACCCTTAGTTTCCAATGTTACATGCCTTGCATCTCTCAGCATACATAATAATTACACTCCAGAGTTGCCAGGTCATTCAAACTGTAATTATAATGTGATTTGTATTGTTTATTTCATAGCAACATAAAGAACCTTGTACAGTAATTACTTTTTAAGTGCTTGTTCTTGATAATTGTAAGGCTGAATACAGAAATGTGTGGAGGCAGCTAGATTTTTTTTTTTTTACCAGGGGCTGGTCTCTTTCCCACCTCTTCCTTTTCACATAACTCAGGGCGCCGGAACAAAGTGCTAGCAGGAAATCAATATACAATCTAAAGTACATTTCACATTTACTTTTATTCAGATTAAAATTGATATTATTGTGTCATACTTCTGTACAATAGCATGCAGAACTCTCAAAAAATAAAACAAACAGTGAACTTTTGAAAGGGACGAACACACTGTGCAGAACATAATGACATTGCCAGTTAAATGGAAAATATGTATACAGTTGCATACAATGTACAACAATAATGTGCCTGATTTTTCTTGTGCGGAATTATTTTGATCTAGAAAGTACGGAATGTTTTGAAATTTACAGATATTCATACTTTCAGACAAAGCTGAGGCTTATGTTTTAAGTAACAAAAGAAAATACTACTTAAGCAGTCCCATAGATGAAAAGATCCAATTAGACTTCACTGTTTTCAGAAAGATCTCCATATATTGGGTACCACAGCAAGTCACAGCAAAAAATACATTTTCACTTGAAAAAAATAGCAATCAGAATGATTCGTTAGACATCTCTCACTTGGCCCAGTAGTTGATAGCAATGGTTAATGCTATAGAAATCGTGCCATGCTAGTCAAGGTTTGCACATTAGGGATATAGAAATAACCAGATGGTATACGAAAATAATGTCAAATTCTTACAAGTAAGTTCACAGCTAGTGTTATTCCCAGTACCAAAGTTGATAGCGCCCGCAGATAGCCAAAGGCTGTCAAATATGAATGCACAATTTGACCACACCGCAATAACTCAGCAGAGGTCCAAACATGACAGCATGGCCATATTTCATGTTTGTTTCTATGAAAATCGGATGGGAGTAGATGTGTGGTGCTGACAGATGCAAAATTAGACCACTTTTATTTTATACCTATTGGGAGTCTAAAACTTGTCTGGCACAATATTGGGCATAGTGTAAAATGAGAACTGTTAGTTAATTAAAGCTCAACTGTCAGGCATAAAGCTAAATGTACTATTAGCAGAGAGGTTACCCTTTAAATATGTTTCTGCCAAATGGAAAACGGTAAGTAACAGTAAAGTGAGAATAATTCACATTGTTAGCATTCCTTTGCAGTCATTTTACAATTCCTTAGCTTTATCTGTATGTGTCCAACTTTCATGAGAATTACTGAAAAGCTATGTTCATGTCAGACGAGACACACAGGTTCCTAACAAGACTAGAGATGTTGTATCTCTCCATGGAAAACATAACTAAGTAATTAATAAAGTTTAATATTAAAGAGTTATCCTACCAAGACTGATATTTCTGTTTTAAGAAGATGCAGGATCTCCTCAGGTCTGCATACCTCCTACAGCCCACACAAAGTTACTTACTATACTTTATGATCATCCTCCTGTATTACTTTACATTAAGGTAACTGCTGCAGGGAAAAGCAGAGCACAATCAGGCTATGGCGACAGAGTGTGAAGCTAGTGAGATTTAACTTCTGGGATCCCTGTGAGATATAAGGACATAAACACAATTCAATAGTGGGCACCTATAATTGAAATGTTAACATTTTGTGTGCACTCACATTCATTTCTTTAATTTCTTTTGAATTTAAAATGTGGAAGGAACACTGGATGTATTTGTGTTTTCTAAATGGACATGTGTCTTCTAGACCAGTGGTTCTCAACCTGTGTAACCTCAGGACCCACATTTGTCTTGGTCATTAAGTTGCGACTCAAGACGCATGGCATTGCAGTACCGGGCGTTCAGGTGCATTTGATCAGACTGTGGGCGGGAGGTGCGTTTGGGGTGTCATTCAAATGAATGGCAATGCAACACACTGAATGCATGGTACAGTGCATTGATCGCATGGGACTATGTGATTAATGCACTGTACTAGTGTGAACCGACCCTCAAAAACACTGACAGACACACAAACACAGTTACAATCTCACACACACGCCAAAAAAGTTTGTAATTTTTTTCCCTTTTTTTAAGATCCACCCAATCTCCCTACCTTATGGGTACTGGAGTGGCCCCTCAGCCTGGGGTCCAGTTTGGGCTGCTGTGCTGTGATGCAACTCCATTCTTATGTGCATTGCTTGTACAGCTCTCTTGTGCGCCCTGTTGAGGCGCCAGGAAGCAGAATGTGACGTCAGTGGGAGCTGTAAGCAATGCACATACGGATGGCCATACTTCCAGCCCACCCCACCTCAAGCTAACACCCAGGGCCGGGCAGCATATTTTGAATAGCTGCTCAGTGCAAAAACTGACACTGCTGCTTTAGGGGGAGGCTGAGGAGTGTCCCACCTAGAAAATTGGAAGGCATGTGGCGACCCACTGAACATGGGGTCACGACCCACTTTTAAGTCACGATCTACCAGTTGAGAACCAAGGTTCTGGTAGAATCTGTGTCTTCTGGATGGACCTGTGTCTAATTTCAACCTTATCAACCTCCCTGGCGGTATTCCCGAGTGTGGCTTGGGGTTAATTTTCAGTACCAAGAGCAGTAACCCCGAGCCACACTCGGGATTGCACAAAAGTGTCACTTACCTTGTCCCTGCGAGCCCGCGGTGTCCTCTGCTGTGTTCGCCTGGCCGATGCCGGCATTCGGCTTTCAGTTTAGTTTTCGGGCGTCACAGCGGAGGACAGGGCCGGCGGGAAATTCAAAAGTGAAAACCTGACATTTACACTATATACACAGAATACAAAGTAATCTGCTATAATTACATATGTTTAACAAACTATTTCACTTCAATTTTGTCCATAGAGCTTTGTCCAGTGCCCTGCTTGCACTTTTACTGTACTCTATTGATTGTGGTATTTAATATTATATTTTGTATTATGTGGTTGAAAAACAATGTACCGCTTTGGCATGCTAAAATCCTCCATAATCATACTGCCAGTGAGGTTAACTAAGTAACTATGTAACAGCAATGCATAGTACATAAATGTTTCTGTGGCCATTATCATGAATATGGCCAGTACATGGTTTGCGAGACTCTCCCTTTCTGTAAGGTCACAAGTCACTTGAATAACATAAAATATACTGTAGAATATTCAAACTCAAGGTAAACTTGCTATGCCCTGTCTGTCTTTTAATAGGTATAATTCAATGGGTTGCTAATTTCTCCATGATGCCAGTCTCAGGTGGAGCCAAGTGCATGCTTTTAAGAGCAGCAAAGCAATAAAGAGCTTTTGAGTTACAAAAACAAAAACTAAAATGTGAAACCATAATAGAAGTTTCAGTAGCGAAAAGCATATGGCATAATGTCATGCTGCTCACACACCGCAGAAGTACATCTACTGCCAACTCTTGTTTAAGGCCGACCTAAGCTTTACTTAGAAATTTCCCTTGGAATTATAAATGGGAGTATGCAGATATCCACAATACAATGTAATTCTCCACCTTCCATCTGTGGGTTTCCCTAAGCTTCAGTCTCCAGCGATACAACTTTGTCTGCACTAAGAACAGTCAACCTAATTTCCATGTCTCATTGAGCAAAGGCGCTGTAGGTAACTGTTCAATGGAGATGCAGAGCACATATATATTCTCCTGAATAGCTTAGCGAATTTATTCCACCAGGTTTCCAATTCTAAAGAGAGTCAAAGGTATAATGCACTGCATCAACCTCAGCACGCATAGGTAAATTGAAATCATATGGCCCACTGGATATTATCTGCTCTCTCTTAAAAACAGCACTCACATATGTCATTTATATTTCACATTAGTTTTCAGTTACCTCAAATCAATCTTTACTTGGCTGTGATTTTTCTTGTGAGCTTTATAACACAGAAACGCAGCAATTTTAGAAAGTGTGTGTTACCCATAGTGACCACAGAAAAACTGCCAGGCTGATAAATCAGTTTGCACACAAGAAAATCAATTCCCTACTAGTGTACGTAACAGTTTTTGGTATGTAGTTACAAGAGGACTCCAGCTGTCCGATGTGAGTCCAGTCTTCTAATACTTAAAGTGGACCTTTACCCCCTTTCACTTAAAATTACATCAGCGTTCAGCTTTGCACACTGATATGAAATCATCTTACATTCATTAGTCAAACAAGCATATTTTTATTTTACTTACAATTATTGTTTTTCCACTTCCTAGTCCTCTTGGGCATTAGTGATGTAATGTGCCCTAGCGTTGCATCCTGGGAAGGTTACATCAGCAGAGCATTGCTGGGAAATCTCATGTGTAATCTCATGGGATCTTAAAGAAAGGCATTTTCCTCCCCTGAAATGATGTGCATGGTCAAATGCCCTAGTCACATGTGCCAGAATTCCAGAAAGTAAAGGGAGATGGATTTATCTTCCTTTAGTAAAAATGGCCACTGTGAGAAGAATGGGGAGGAAAAGAATAATAAGGTATGCAAAGAATACAAAGACTGCAATTATCTAGAAGTATGTGTTTGTAGATTGTCATTACTAAACATTTCTAAAGGTGTCTTTGTTGTCATTTCAGAGATGCGGGTAAAGTTCCTCTTTAAGTGTCTTCCAAAGCCATGGCTGTTTTTTTCAAGGATTTTAACCCCAGGAGGAGCTAAAATGTTCTACAGGATTTAGTATTATAGTATTAGAAATATTCTTTATAAGATAAATTGAAGTATGTTGCTTAGTACAGTCATTATAATGATTATTAGCAGAAGTTAGAAGAAGCAGAGTATAAAGAAAATGGATTCAATAGCCTTCCATATGGCAGCAGTGGTGCTCCAGCCTGAATATGGATCCTGAGAAGTGGATAAAAGCTTGGTCCTTCCCTAGAGTATGGTGATTTCTCCCCAGGATATCGGTAGCTGCAATATCCAGTACCTCACAGTCAATAGCTGAGTTCATAGAATACTGCATCAGCTTAGAGCAGGATCTCAAACTCAATTTAGTCAGGCGCCACTGGACAAATGTTTTAGTCCCATGGGGGACGTGACTATATATGGTACCAGTGTTAATGTCTGCACATGTTACAAGCGGCAACTGTCACCCATTCGAGTTAATGATCAGGTGAATGTAAACTGCATGTAGCCGCTGCATGTAAACGCCTGCACACCGCATGTAATTATATGTGAAAGGATTACATGCAGTTAAGAATCAATTACTCTCCCTGGATACACAATTGTGTATCCAGGGAGAGTGATTGTTTTTGTAACTGCATGTAATCATATCACATACAATTACATGTAGTATGCAGGCGTGTACATGCAGCGGCTGTCAGCTGATGATCATTAACTTGAATAGGTGCTGCATGTAAACGCCAGATTAGGGATTCCTGTGCAGGAAAATGCAAGTTTGTGACAGGAATCCCTAATTGCACCTGAAATATAGGTGTGAATGGGGCCTAATATATACACATACATACACACACACAAAAATACTCTCCTCCCCCCGTTCCAAGTCCCCCTGCACACATAAAATAATACACCCCCCCTTCCATGCCCCCACCCACATAATAATAAACTTCCCCCCTCCCTCCTAAGCCCGCAGCACACCACATAGGAATAAAACTTCCCCCCTCCCTCCCTTCCTCCCAAGCCCCCAGCACACATAATAATAAAGTTCCCCCCTCCTTCCAAAGCCCCCAGCACACATAATTAACTCCGAATGTTCATACTTGTAGCCAGCAGAAGATATAAGAATATGGCTGGATTTTAGCACACATTCAAGAGCTTGTGTATGCATTGCTTTATATACATTCAGCTTGACTGTCTGCACTGTAACCGCAGCAAGGAAGGCCTCTGTTTCACATACTTTCAGATTTAGTGTGTTTACTGGCAGAGAAATTCCTGGCACTACAAGGTATGGGGGGAGCAAGTGACTCACTCCCCTTCCTTCCATATGGCAGCAGTGGTGCTTGGTTCAATGATGTCACATGGCATGGAGGGGAGTTCTCAGCTCTGTAAAGGTTAAAAGTCTCAAGGCTTCCCCTTTTCCCTCTGAGCAGCTGAATGTGTGGTGGGGAGAAAAAGCTGGTGGCTATATACTGCTTTTAGTATGCCAGCAACTGTTTATTTAATAATGATATTAAAAGCACAAATCTAAGATATGGCAGGCAGACATCTCCTTCAAAACACGTCCGAGCTTCTCTTTTCCTAATGCCAGCGCAATAATTACCATTAGGGCACTAATGCTAGCTGTGTTCTCCTCCATCGCCCTTATATACCAGCAAAGAAAATTACTTACAAATTACAGCTTTCAGTAAGTTTGAGTGGCAATTACCCAATTGAAGAGTAGTGGGCTGTTAAATTTAAAGTAGATATGGGCACTAGAACTGTTTGTTATTTGTTTGCAATAAAATATTTTATGCAAATAGATTTAACCCTGGATTATATAAAAGACAGGATAATAGGAATCTTTCAGACTGTATGTTTCATGTCAATTTTTGCTCTTGTCAATCTTTGAAAAATTCTCCATTTTCCACTTGTGTGTTTCATTTGTGCAAATGGTTAGAAATAAACATTTTTTTCATTATGTTGCAGCAAACACCCTTAAAGGACACATTCACTTTCAAACAAATGTTTTATGGTTTCTAGCAAGCAACTCAAACATTCACATTTCAATTATGCCCCCTACCCAGAATCCTTTTGTAGTTCCTTTGCAGCAGCCATAATTCTTTTTGTTGGACAGCTCACAAAATCTTGTATAAAATAAATGTTGTTGAATATATTATTGAAACTAAAAATTGTATTGCTTTATGTTTGCATATAAATGAAATCTGTTATGATTATGAAACAAGGAGTAGGCTTATCCCCTTGGACACAGTAAGAACAATCTGTTCCGCTGCCCCAAGTGTTACATTTTTGCTAACAAAATAGTTGAATACTTATGTTGTGCAAGTTAAAGGTAGTTATATCACATGTCTCCAGTAACATATTGTTAGGATATTTTTTACTGAGCCTTTCTTGATTACTTGTGGTTCATCTCCACCTGTTACAACACCCTCCACTAAAGACAATATAAATCTGTGTTTTCAGCATATTCATGCATGCAAACACACAATATTCTGATGCAATCCTCCACCTGTAGGAAAATACTGAGGATATACCTGTTGCCTGGCTATAAAACAAAGAGGAACAGAGATAGCCTCTTTATTATCATTATTATTTCCCATATACTATCGTAGCATCCCCTGACCCCCAAATGCCTGAAGTGGACCCCCAAAGAGTAGGGAGGGCTGACATTTCACCCTCAGGGGTGGATCCTCAGCCAGGTTGTGGGATGTGAACAGTATATTGGGTGGCAGTCACTTTAAGGACTTTTTAGAATGCTTTATTGAAGAACAACCAGAACTGGGAAAGAGGGTATAGGGCTTCAGACATCCATAGGAAAACAGACTCACCAATCCCTTCAGACTTCCACAGTGTAGTATATATACTTTAGTAGAACAGAGGATGACACAGCGCAGTACAACAACAGCTGAATAGGGACGTGCATGAGATCTTCCCTGGCAGAGACATCAGACTTGTTGCTGAGATCCATGCTCCCTGACACCTCCAACAGTCATAGAGTTCCTCTGGTTCTCCTCCCCAGATAGTTTCAGACCCCAAATGGGTCCATATGTGGCCTCCTCTAGGCTTGAGGCCTAGTTAGCTTCTCCAACTTTGTACATGCTACCCCCCAGGCCAAGCCCGGTGGACGGACTGCACCTAAGAACATGGAAATCCTTGAGTGTTTATGTACTTCCTCAGCATGCACCACTGGCTATGAAACCCATATTGATTGTCTGATGAGGCATAGACACTCCTAACGTTCCCCTATTGGCTGCCCTACTCTGTGGCATGGTCTCACCCCACTCACAGTTAGGTGCAATCAATAGCAGAACACCTAGCGACAACCATATGATACCAGACTACAAATCAGCCAGACTGATTACAGTGTTAGCAACACTAACTTTTTGTAGTCACTCCACTTAGGGTGGAAGGGGCTACACTAAATAGTTAATGTACATGTTGGGAGAGGGAATTAATGTCTATGTATATGATTGTTTATTTCCAGATGGTCAGATCCCTCATAAGTCAGCATTAAATCAGCAAACTGTGTATGTGCATACCTGGGATTGTGTAAAGTCATTATAAGCTCACGACTCAGGTCTTAGGTTCTAGTTCATTGGTTCCCTGTTTCAGTTAAATACATCTCTTTTTTATTCAAGCGTACAAGCATAAAAATATTCATTTGATTTAGTTAATACAACACATTTGTTTTATAAAAGGTATGATAGCTATGCTGTCTTACAGATTTTGGTCATAGGAAAGAAGTTGTTTGCAGGGAATGTGGAAGGACAGAAATGGAGGAAAAAACTGAAATTCATTATTCTTAGCAATAATCTGATTCGTTATCAAGCCCATCTCAATTCAAAACTATTGCTTTGTTTTGAGTAGTATTTGAAAAATCATGCCAAACTGTTCTTTTTTTTGAGGGAGCTGCATATGGTCTCTTCACTCCTTTGTGATTTAAACTGAGCCAGCCTGTGATACTCTTCATTAACAGGCCATTTGTCAGTTTTGAGTGCTGTGTACTAGTTAAACTAACAATTACTCAGTCATGCAACACTGTACCCTAATTAATTTTATTTATAGAGCTGTCTTTTGGTGGTATTTAATAATCACATTTTCTTTTTTTTTTTACTATATAAAAGAAAAACATTTTTGAAAAAAAAACTGTTTCCTTTCCTTTCTGTTATAAAACATGTGAAATAAAAATTCCACAGTAAGAAAATGACCCCATTTTGAAAAGTAGATACCCCAACCTGATCTAATTTTTTACCACAATTTTTTGTAAATGGAAAACCATGCTAGCAATGAGGTAGTGGAGCTTGGTAATAGTGCACTAGTTATTAGCTCATATCATAGTTCATACACAGAGGAACGAGGAGGTGAAGGGTTCAATGCACAAGTCCAATACAGTTGGAGGAATAGGTCAATGTGCAGCATGGGGGGTAGGGATTATTATATAGAGATGACATAAAGTCAGCATGGAGATGAGATGTACAGGAGAGGAGGTGGGTTAAAGGGTTATAGAAATGATCCCACATTCAACTACAACCCCTTGCCATGAATCATCTACTGCTGCCTACAACCCAAGTCACACATCTTTAATGATAAATACTCACTTCCTCCTACGTCGTTACTATCAGTAAACATAATGCATCCCCTTTAAAAGTGATTCCACTGAGTTTGGACCACAGATCAGTTTTAGTGGCTAGGTTTGAACCACTGACAAGTTTGATTGCTTGCAGAGTCCCTCCTGGGAAAATTCCTGCTCACTTGTGTTCCTGGGCTAGTGAGGTCAAATATCCCCAACAAATACAAAAATCAATACAAGTAAATTTAAAAAATAACATGGAGAAGCTTTAGATCTTCCGCCGGGTTTATTATTGCTATATGTGTTGCCCCTTAGGATATTTCCCTCACCTCCTTTCCAAATGACACCCTGAATTTTTGGATATAACAAGGTCCTGAATGCTCTCCAAGTCAAGATTAAGCCATGCCCTTCTTGATGCTAACATGTTTCTATCATTATTCAATATCGAAAACCTCTGTTGCCAATGGAGGCTCTAATTTAAAAGGGTGGCGGCTTAGCATCAGTGGTGGGACTGTATATAGCCTAGACCTAAGATCCAGGGTTCTCCTCGGATACAAATGTACTTGCAGGCATCTAGCAGGTACCTTAACTTCACCACAAATGTGCATGAAATCTCTTTGTTTTCATATGACTGTTTCACTTTAAGCCAAGCAAAGCAAAAATGCAGGCATTGCTTTTACTTTACAAATGATCTGAACATTTTCATTTTGTATTCCTGTGTAATATTCATGCTTAACAAATTTGGCACGTAGTATTTTGGCAAATGCTTTCAATATCAGACTTTTGCCTTGTAAAAATCAATCCTCTGTCTATCTAGTTTAGCAATTTATGCGCTTACTGGTTATTTTGTTTTTCTTTTGTAGACTTGTTTTTTGCACATTTTTTAAACATATTACATATGGGATTAGCAAGAACCAGAATAAACTAGACACATACAAGTCTCTGGGAATGCAATAGTGCACTTGTATTTATGTCACCATCATATTAAAATGTTTATAACCATTAATCTGTATGACATTAAAAAAAATATTCTAACTTATTAATGATCATATGCCAACATAAAAAAAGATGAATAAAAGCAAGTTAAATATATCTTTAAATGATCTCTATATTATGACAATAATAAATGCAAGACAATATAGGTATCATTACAAACAGTATATCTATAATTTAGTATCTGAGATTAGAGATGGGCAAACCCATCATAATTTGCTGAGAATTTCATTTTGCACACACCCCAAACAAACCTCACTGGCAAATATTTGCCTCATGGGAAAGTGTGAAAACAAGGATTTATTTAGTTTCAGGGCCTTTTTTATATGAGGAGGACCAGTGAAGGCCAAGTAATCTATGGGGTCATTGGTTGTGCATAGAGCAGCTGAGATAAACCATGACTATCCTCTGCAGCTACGTGGGGCAAGTTATAATGTAACATAGGGCTGTAAGGAAGCAGAAAACGTAGTTAGAACTCCAGTGCACAAGCAAAAGAATTGACACCTTTAACACAAACTTTACAAAGCGGATCATGTCAACAGAGGACAGCAATACACAAAGAAAAGATCTGACATTGGGTCAGAGAGCAGCAAGTCATGAGTCCATTTAAGAGACGTTCACAAAGTGAATTATACCAACGGAGGGAAAAAAAACTGGCACCATTCTAGCAGAATTTAAAAAGTGGTTCATACCACGACACAGCAGAAGGAGGATGGTCAGACAAATGTAGGTAAGGCCGGTTTTCTAAAACTTCATGCATTTAATGAAATTCTAGACAATTGCCTACAAACTATGTGTAAGAAAGTTAGGTTACACATTCCACCAGGTCTAAAGCTACTTTACAAATACAACACCATTCTCTACTTTTATGTGTGGATTGCAAAGAATGGCATACTGGACACAATCATTTCGAAACATTAAACTGTGATAAGGGTGTATTTAAAATTGAAATCTAGGTAAACATAAATTACAACACTGCATCCAACGCTTTTCATTGCACTTGGTTATGTAAGGCTCGGATGCAGCTGCTCGGCCATGGAAACCCATTCCATGAAGCTCACTACACGCTGTTGTTGTGCCAATCTGAAGGCCACATGATGTTTGGAGGTCTGTAGCTATTGACTCTGCAGACAGTTGGCGACTTCTCCACACTACGCTTCAGCATGCGCTTACCCTGCTCTGTCATTTTACGTGGCTGAGTTGCTGTTGTTTCCAGTTGCTTCCACTTTGTTATAAAACCACTAACAGTTGACCGTGGAATATTTAGTAGCAAGGAAATTTCACAAATGGACTTATTGCACAGGTGACAAACTATCACAGTACCACGCTTGAATTCACTGAGCTCCTGAGAGCGACCTATTCTTTCACAAATGTTTGTAGAAGTAGTCTGCATGCCTAGGTGCTTGATTTTATACACCTGTGCCCATGGAGGTGATTGGAACACCTGAATCCAATGATTTGGAGGGGTGTCCCAATACTTTTGGCAATATAGTGTGTATATACATATACACCGAGTGACCAGATTATTATGACCACCTGACGTTTGTAGGCAAATTAGCTATAATTTCGCGCTGAAGTTGCTAGAGGGCCAGACCATTATAAATAGGGAAGCAGGTTGTTTACCACGACAGTAGAAGTGATTTTTTTTTCTAAGATATGGGTAAAAATGCGATTTAACAGCCTTTGAACGTGGGATGATTGTTGGCGCTCAAGCCATGGAGCGAGTATCAGCAAAACAGCAGAATTCGTTAAATGTTCAAGAGCAGCTGTTGTTAAAGTGTTTAAAGACTGGACTGTCAGCCGAAAATCTGGGTCTGAACGTGCAAATTGTGGCCGTCAACGACTAGTCAATGTTAGGGCAGAACGGAGAGTGGCAAGACTGGTACAAGACAACAGAAGGGCAACAGTGCAGTGTCAGATTCCTCGCATCACCTTTCAACATCTCATGGAGTCACGAGGCGGCCCAATGAAGTCATCTCGTGGAGTCATCTAGTGGCCCAATGAAATACTGATGGGGTGGTCATAATAATCTGGCCACTCAGTGTATATATATACATATATATACACACAGTATACCTATGTGTGTATATGTATGTATATATATATATATACTGTATATATATGTGTGTATATATATATATATATATATATATACACGTGTGTGTGTTTGTACTTTTGTGTGCACATCCTAATGCAAAAGGCTGTGCCCACCTATGCCAGAACTCTATGGTTTATCTAACGAGACATCACTGGAGTATCTGTGTGCTTTGAGGCTTGCATTCTTCCAACTGAAATCTCACATGGAACATCTACTTTCAGCTTGATCTACTTGGCTCTGTAAGGTTTCACCTATTATTTGGATAGAAGACTATCAGGGTTATTCACAAAAGGGTGAAGAGTTTGGAGAAGGCAGGAGAAGTGAACAATTTAGGACAACATAGCTGAACAGGAAAGTGAGCTGAATTGGAGAATTTTTCCAAATCAGCTATTTTGGCCTAGATTGTTCACTTCTCCTGCCTTCTCCAAACTGTGCCCCATTTTTGCTAATAGCCCTGTATGTGATAGTATGCATTATTTAATTTTTACCTTACTAAAAAAAAGTATATATTTTCTTTTTTTTCAGTCTTGAACATATTAAAAAAGAAATAAAATATATACAAAACCACTGTATGTTTCCTTTTAAGGCATTTCTTTTGAACCACATAAGCTGCACTTAAGAGCACTCTGCTAATTTTTAGCAGAGTGCGCCACATTTTTATGTAATACTTGTGTCCATCAAAAGTATCAAAATGTAGTGAAACAGGAGGACCTAAATGTCAGGGAAATTATGTGACACTCAGCGAACATATAACTATTTATAAATGATTTAACTAATATTTCCTAAAATGACAATATGTACAATACAAACACTGGTGCGTAATTTGACAAACACCAAAAAGGTATAGAAATAAGTATAGTAGGTAAGAACACGGCATATTAGTTTTTTTCCCCCTATATGTCAACTATAAGAAAAATATATTTGTTTGCATGTGTGCATGCACAGTATATACTATTCTGTTTTTGTTTTTTGTTTTTTTTTTCATGAAGAATGCTGCCCTGGAACCTGCCTATTGCACATACTGTATATTAATGATGCTGTTTGACCGGAGAGTGGAGCATAAAACTTCGCTTGCATGTGTATATATGTGTTACACAACAGTGAAATAGTTTGGTTTATGAAACAAAATTATTTCTACTACAAAGAGCTTGGTGCCTTGGAAACTGCAAGTGGTTTATAGGTGCTTGTGATGACAACAACCCCTTTGGAGCAGAAGACCTAAGAATCATTTATTTATAGATTTTATACTATTATTATATAACTATAAATGATCCGCTGTCTCATCGAATGCATTACTGTCACTATTAATCCCACTATGATATTCTTTTTTTTTCCAGAGGAATGTTTTCCTTTTGGCACCAGAGTATTGGCAAGCAGATAAATGCAGATGGAGCACATTTATCAGAGGCCCAGTGTGCATTTTTCTCATTTTGGGAAGTACCAAATAAACATGTTCCATCTGTAACTGATGAAAAATAAAAGAAAGTATGCAATTTTCACAAATGCCACTGTGTTCTGCATTTGTGTACTCTCTATCACAGGCACTGGGTGAAATTTAATGTAAAGACAAATGGGGTCTATTCACAAAGCTGCCAAGGGCAGCCGAGTGAATGACCGATCTGAAGTGAAGTGAGCCGAACACTGTTCAGCTATTCACTTCAGGCTGGTACGGCTAATTTCAGCCGTACATCGGCTGAAATCAGCCGTACATCAGCTTGCTTCGTGTGGCTTCGGGTCGGCTGAACATGCTCAGCATGTTCGGCCGACCCGAAGTGCAGAAGGAGTTCGACTCAGCCGATCCAACATCTGGATCGGCTGAGCCGAACCTCCGGCAGGCTACTCACTGCTGTT
>NW_017306396.1:1964223-1968703 GCF_000935625.1 Nanorana parkeri | reverse complement strand
TCGGGAGCTGTATGGGCTATTGTGAATAGCCCGTACAGCACCCCTTCGGTTCTACTGAACCGAAGGGGTCCTGGAGCCGAAGCTAGCCGAAGGATCGGCCGAAGCTACGGCCAGATCCTTCGACAGCTTCGTGAATAGACCCCAAATATGTTCATGGAATGTTCTTAGATACTAATACTGCTTCACATTCTGTTTTTTTTCCTTTACTTTCCCAGTAAATGTATTACTGTTTGTAAGGAGTGCTCACAAAGTTTGGCCCCAATCATCTCACCTTATTAACACAACAAAGATCTGTAATTGAAGGAAAACTTACTCTAGTCAAGAGAAAGGGCACCACTTGCTAGTTAGTAAAGGTAATTCTGAGGAAGCAGTTCTTGAATTAACACCTATCTCTATGTACTGAGACACTCTGGCCTGAGATGTGGTCACTTGGTGAAATTTCCCTGTCCCTGGGCAAAACATGGGATGGGGACACCAAGTGATTTACTTACCATTGCAATGGTTACAGAGGATCTTGTTGAGAAGTACTGCTGGGTAATCCAGGATGCATCAGACAGAGTTGAATAACACTGTTACTGTTCAAATGATTTGATCATCTGCTGATCAGAAGATATTGCATTCTAAGTTGAGATGTTTTCAGTAAAAGTTCCTCAGCATAAAGTGAAAAGTGTATGTCCCTTATGTGAGAAGTGCTGTGATGTGGCATATGCATATGCTTAGGAAATGTCAACTGGCTGCCATTACCACAAAATACAACCGAATTATGAATGAACCATTCCCTGCATGTGCTGTAAAAAAAACTTTAGGTTTGATTATGACATGTGTATTAATAAAAGTTACATAGTTACATAGTTAGTCGGGTTGAAAAAAGACACAAGTCCATTGAGTTCAACCTGTAGCGATACGGAGAAGAAGAAAAAAAGAAGAAGAAAAGCCTAAACCGATAGCTCTGCCCACAGCTACCCCCTGTTAATCCAGAGGAAGGCAAAAAAACCCTATAAAGCATGGTTCAATTTGCTCCAACAGGGGAAAAAATTCCTTCCTGATCCCACAAGGCAATCGGATATTCCCTGGATCAACAATCTCTGATGCCTAAAATACCTATAAGAACTCAATATCCACTAATATTCTGTGCATTTAGGAATACATCCAGATGTTTTTTAAAGCAAAGAACCGAGCTAGCTAGAACTAGCTCCTGGGGGAGTCTATTTCACATTTTCACAGCTCTAACTGTGAAGAATCCTTTCCTTATGCAAAGGTTAACCCTCTTTTCCTCCAGACACAAAGGGGTTGATTTACTAACCTTATAAACACACCACGAACATGTATACACCTCTGTAGTGTGTTCCCTCCCAGCATGATCTATGGGTGGAATCTAAACACCTTTGTAGTGTGTACACACCCAGCAGGTGTGTTGTGCAAAGCCAAGCATGAATTTGCAAGGTTATCTTGTGTAAATTAGCTCTATGTAGTGTTGCTTGCGTTGATGAATGCAGGAATGTAAATGCATGAGCTAACCATTTTTGTCTAAACTGTGAAGCAGCATTGTATATGCATCATGTGCATGATTCTTAATACAAGAAAGTATTTTACTTGGTGTAGAAAATGCAGCTTGACATTGCATGCTATTATTGAGTCTGTGATCTACCAGAACACCCAGATCTTTCTCCATCATTGACTCCCCCAAACATACTCCCCTAGAGTGTATGACGCATGCATGTTTTTAGTCCCCAAGTGCATAACTTTACATGTATCAACATTAAGCCTCATTTGCCAAATAGATGCCCAATCACACAGTGCATTCAGATCTGCTTGTAGGGTGGAGACATCCTGTAAGGACTGTATTCCACTACATAACTTGGTGTCATCTGCAAACACAGAAATAGTACTTTTAATCCCCCATTCTATGTCATTTATAAAGAGGTTAAACAGTAAGGGGCCCAACACTGAACCTTGGGGGACCCTACTAACAACCTCAGGCCATTCAGAGTATGAATCATTGATCACCACTCTCTGAATACGGTCTTTAAGCCAGTTTTCTACCCAATTACAGATGGAATGCTCTGTACCTACTGACCTTAATTTATACATTAGCCGCATGTGGGGAACTGTGTCAAATGCTTTTGCAAAGTCCAGGTATACGATATCCACAGCCATTCCTCTGTCCAATGTATCACTCATTTCCTCATAAAAAGAAAGTTGTTGTTTTTTGACAACTTCTGTCTTTTATGAATCCATACTGACTATCGCTTATTTAAGGTCTGCAGACATTACTAATCACTCCGTTTTCGACCCGGAGCTCAGTGAAGAGCTCCGGCCGAAAAGGAAGGGAGACAGACCAGCAGGAACAGCTGCTCCCACGAGTCAGGTACTGACTCAAGCCTGACTGAATTTCCACTCGCCTGCACTGCATTTCCACTCGCCAAATGCGAGCAGGCGAGTGGAAATTTTGAGCCCTGGCTTATGATATTATTTTCAAGCAAAAACAATTGCATATGAACCTTGATCAAACTTTCAAGCATCTTCCCACTATTGAAGTTAAACTCACAGGTCTCTAATTACTTGGTAAAGACTTTGATCCCTTTTTAAATATAGGCACCACATTGGCTTTGCCCCAATCCATCGGTATCAAGCCAGTCATTAGAGAGTCTCTAAAAATTAAATACAATGGCTTTGAAATTACACAGCTTAATTTTTTGAGGACACGTGGGTGTAAGCTGTCAGGTCCAGGTGCTTTGTTCACCTTAATTTTGTTTAACTGTTTCTGGACCATATCAATAGTCAGCCATTGTGGTTCATTCGAAAATATGGCACTGCTATACCCATTATGGACTTGGGTTGCATCGTGGTCCTTGGTGTGCACAGAGCTGAAGAAAGTATTTAATAGATTTGCCTTCTCTTTGTCTCCAGTTACCAACACTGAGTTATCTTGAAAGCCCCGTTCACATGTAGTGACTTATCGCGCGATTTCCGCCGCGATATCGCGCATTTTTGCCGCGCGATATCGCGAGAAGTCGCCGGCTAATGATAGTCAATGGAGCTGTCTTAGCTCCATGTCGCGCGTCGCTCGTCGCGGTCGCAAGTCGCTTCTACCGGACCCTTTTTTTCGGCGGATTTTGCGCGATTTTGCTTATTTTCTATGGAGCCCGACGGAGAAAGTTGCGCTACCGTCGCTGGATCGTCGCTGGAACGTCGCCCCGAAAGTCGCGCTATCCCGGCCGCTGCAAAGGTATGTCTCTACATGTGAAAGGAGCCGACATGCTCAGGCCTGATTTTTTTTACTATTAATATATTTAAAGAATTTTTGGGAGTTAAACTTGCAATCTTTTGCAACCCGTCGTTCGTTTTGAATCTTTGCCAGCTTTATTTCCTTTTTACATATTTTATTATATTATTTGTTGCTTTCAAATAACAACAGTGTTCCTTCATTTTTATATTTTTTATACTCCCTTTTCTTATTGTTTATGGCTTTTTTTTTACATTGGATGACAGCCACATGGGTTTTACTTTTAGCCTTTTAAACGTATTGCTTACTGGAATATATTTTGCCGTATGTTTGCGAACAATTGTTTTGAAACATTCCCATTTTTGTTCAGTGTTTTTTGATAAAAAATATTCCCTCCCAGTTTACGTCTTCAAGTTTTTTGCTCTCATGTATTTTGGCTTATATGTATTTGGAGGTAGTCCAAACAGTCCCTGTTTTTCTACTTCATACTGAATGCATTTATTATTATTAATATTATTAATAAAGGATTTATATAGTGCCAACAGTTTGTGCAGCATCTTTTTAGAAATGTGCATGCATTCAGATGTGTTTACACACATTTAGATGCGCTCTGTGTATCCAGTCTGCATGTACATGAAAAAAACTAATAGTGTAAATGATATAAAAACACTACATGTATTTATATGCATTGAGAAATCTCATTTAAACACATATCAATAAATGCATATTAACGTATGCCTGTGTGAATGAGGCCTAAGGAATCCAGCTTTGTCATCTATGCAACCGCAACCTGTTATCTAGATAGTGGAAAAGCAGAAGCAGAATGATGATGTCATCTGTTCACTCTGCTCTCTTCTGTCAGTATATTCTTTAACACAATTTCATGCAGCACACCTAATTGGCTCCCAGGGATATCCCTCCCATTCCCAGTACACTTGCTGCTGAACATTAGATTGCAAGATGCTGATATCAAGTCAAACTCAGGTACTTGCGCAAGTTGAATTAAAAATAAATGTAATAATGTATTAATGAATATATGGATGTCAATTTGTATCGTTTAAATCTGCCTGGAGTTTGGCTTCAATTAGCAGGTACAAGTGTCCCCTGTCTGGCCGTATAGTCTAAAAAATATGGGTAAAATAAATATTAGCCAGGCATGAAAAACAAAAAATATAGAGTTCAGTAAGTAGTTATCTTCAGGATAGTTTCTATGCTGATTTGCTTCTCTGATATATATATATATACATATATATA
>NW_017306396.1:1958758-1964030 GCF_000935625.1 Nanorana parkeri | reverse complement strand
TATATATATATATATACATATATTCCATTAGGTTTTACAATCTGGTAGTGGTCCTTAAAAGCGTGTTTCTTTCAGAAAGATTTACACATAAACTGTCATCAAGGTCATATGTATCCTCTATGCCTTGCATTCTCCACTTAGGGTCTGCTCTAATGTTTCTCCATACTGTTAATTTAATCTGGTGTATTAGCCACTGACATCTTGTCCCTGAAGGGCATTTTGCCATAATCAGATAAAAAAAAGTTTGATGGCCATCACATTTAGTGCATAACTATTTAATAACCTTATAATGTAGGTACCTTCATGGTCAGGTGAGTGTATCAGTCTTTACTCTTTACTCATGTTTTTTGTTCACTTGCTTTATTTATATTTTGATAAAATGCCTAACTTCATGCTGGAGTATAAAGGTGGGAGTTGTAACTAAATTACGGAAAAATACAGAAATTATACATATTAACAATACTTCATAAATTGAAGGAGAACTATTGGGAGAGTAAAGTGTACACTTCCCAATACTTAACTTACTATAGATCGAGGACTGAGCGATCACAAACCGCTGATTGCTCAGCTCATGGTCCTTTCCCTGTAGAGAGCAGTGTCAGTCACATCTCCCCGCAGGGATTCCCCCTCAGCTCTCTCTTTTCCTCCAGCGCTCATTGGAGGGACAATCAGGGTAGAGGGCGGGCACAGCTGGCTCTGGCTCTGGCTCTAGAGAGGCAGAGCCAGTTTTAATCAGACAGCAGGGTGGATAACAATGATATTCTCAGGATCTTTCCCGTCTGCAGCGCGGCTCTGCACTGTTAGCAAAAGAGTATAGCCCGATATATGCTGACTTAGGGTCACAGGAGTGATTAGTAAATATACTCCTGTAACCCAAAAAAGAACTAAAGCCAAAAAAAGGTTTGGCTATGGTTTTCTTTTAAAGGAGAACTATGGGGTTAGGGCTTTTCCACATAGTTCTCCTAACGGGAGGACACAAAATAGCGTCCTCCCGTCACCCTAAGCTCAGTATACTGCGAGCTACAGTTCGCGGTATACTGAGACGCCGCAGCTGAAATGGATCCCGAGAATTATGTCTGGATCCACCCAGCTGCGTGAATGACAGCTGGCTCAGCCTATCTAGAGGCAGAGCCAGCAGTACCCACCCCCTCCCCCGTCCGTTCCACCAGTCAGCGCTGGAGGATTGGAGCGGGGAGGGGGGAATCCAGTTCCTCCCATGTCACGGCTATCTGCCGTGACTGGATCGAGATGTGAGCAAACGCCGGTATGTGTTCGCTCACTTCCCGATCTACTGAGCTGACCTGTTACAGTCTCATTGTCACAGGTCGGCTAGAACTATGAGGTGAGAGGAAATCCCTCACCTCATAGTTCTCCTTTAAGCTATATCTATAAAAATTGAGAAACTCCAGTAAGAGTAAAAATATTTTTTAATAACTAACTATATAGCTAGCCGGTGGATTTCCGCAGCTGCAGCTTAATGGCTCCTTTGATAATGTGAGCCAAAGTGCAATTGCTATGTGGTTGATTTATTAAAATAGGCAAATAGGCAGTTCACTTTGCAAAGGAATTCTCCCTCAGCTTAGTGTGTGTGGTGAAAATTCACCATATTGTAAAGAATATCCAATCACATGCAAAGATAATAAAAAGAAGCAGTATAGTGGCACATTATTGAATGATGGAAGCCAGAGTAGCTTCACCTCATTCACTAAGCTAAGTGAAAATTCCCTAGCGAAGTGAACCATATATTTGCGTTTAGTAAATTAGCTGCATGTGTCTATCAGTACAGTAACACATACCACCCAATCCGGAAATAAGCGTACTTGATTGCTATGGGTTACTACGTTTGGCCTTTTGTATTTGGTATTCAGAAAGCCCAAATCTGTATATGTAATACTTACTATATGTCTGTACCTATCATTGTGTTCTAGAAGTGATTTAGAATAACTTTTATGTGCAAGTGCTCCTCCAACTTTGTTATTGATTTATATTTCTTTTAGGAACCTAGCACAATGCTTGTGAACAGCAGTAGCAAAACATGGTAAAATCTGTTCCTCCGCTGATTCTAAATGGCTGCGTGTGTACAGTACTGTGTTGTCTTTGCTAAACCTACTGTGGCTTACATAAAGTGTATCTAAACTAAAGACTATCGAAGCTTACCAGTCATTAGATGTGGTGGCTGAATTATTTTTTTCTTCAGGCATTTTCCTTTATTGTCACATTGTGATTCTGCCAGTAACACACTTCCTGCCCGAGGGTGAAAATGCTCACTCACAGTATGGTATCTACTGAGGAGCAGTGTTATTACCCAAGGGTAGGAACTATATTAGGGCTATAGAACATAGCCCCTCTCCTCTTCTCTATAACATAGGTGGAGGAATTCTGCAGTCCACAGAGAGTCCTGGCAACAATGATATCTGATAACAGTGCAGCACAGGCAAAGAGAATAAGAAGTTATCAGGTTACTATCGATTGCCGACAGGGTCAACGGGAATATGTTTGGACTTATCAAACAAATATAAAGAAACACTTTCAATGGTAAATTTAACAGATAAGAACGTAGAGAATAGTAAGCCCCTCCGCACTCCTTACAGCGTTCAGGCCCAAGTACTCGTAGTGGTGCTCGCAGTTACAATCACGGATGGCGCTGTGCAACAAACAGTAAAAAGCAGAAATCACCAGCACTCAGCAAATATCTTTGATGTCCATTTAATGGGACCAATCGTCAATTGTCACATACAAAATAACGACGTTTCGGGACCGCACAGGGTCCCTTCATCAGGGCCACAATGTAACAAGTCAGTGTATGTCAATACAGCCCATGCCATGCCCACATTATTTTGTATGTGACAATTGACGATTGGTCCGATTAAATGGACATCAAAGATATTTGCTGAGTGCTAGTGGTTTCTCCTTTTAACAGATAAGATAAGTTTATTATTATGGTGTATATATACTTTAACTTATAATTAATCATGCATCAAAATCTCAACATTACTGACCTAAGGTGTGCTTAAGCACACGGGGGTTGATTTACTAAAGGCAAATAAGCTGTTCACTTTGCAAGATAATTTTTCCAAAGCTTAGCGAATGTGGAGAAAATTCACCAATGTCCATGCTTATGCTGGGCACACACCTTACAACCATCGCAAGACTTTTGTCTTGCGATGGTTGTAAGGTACTTAAAAAAACTTAGGATCTGCCTATCTTGGACAGGCAGATCGTACTTGCGATGATCAGGTAGGCTTCCGATGACCGCAATTTTGAACAGGCAGTGTGTGCTTGCGCACACCGGCCCGTCCGGCTTTTATCTTACGAACATGCTACACACACGCCGAACATCGTACAATGCTCGGCGGGTTTTTGAACATGTTCGTAAGTTTAAAGTCGTGTGACCTTACAGTAGTAGAGGTCGCACGGCTTCCACACACCTTACGATAATCGTACGACCGCGGGATTTCCCGCGATTATCGTAAGGTGTATGGGCACCCTTAGAAAGATTTGCACTCACTGATTAGAATATTATTTATTAGGAAATATTAAATAACCATTTACATTAGAAAAATGTGTAATTTGACTGTTTCTAAAGTATTTTGTTTAGTATTATAGCCTGGTGCTCCCCTTTAACAAATCAACCAAGTAATGGTCGTCAAAGTTAGTTTTCAAGAACTTAAAATAAAATTAAAACCTGGATCGTCTGGGTTAAATGTACCAAAAATGCATTTCACAAATATTAAAATTTGAGGATCCAAGTTATTACTTTACTATTTGGTTAAAGAAGGATCTAATTTATAAAACATAAATAAAAAAAATAGATAAAATTTGTAATGTAATTTATAATACACAGACTGATGACTAATAAGGAAAAATCATCCAAAAGACAATTAATTAAAGCCTTTGGTGTCTTTAATTTCAGCAGCCTGTGCAGAGAATGTAATGCCAACCTAATGAAAATCTAAAGACAGCCTCTAGTTCCAGAAAATGGTAATGCTAACCTTTGAAGACGGCAGAATTGTCCCAGGTTTTAGTAGCAGCACTTTATTATCCCTAACATCCCATACTTGGAAAAAGTCTGTATCATTGGTAATGCAAGCTACATTTTTTGTTTGGCACTTTAAAAAAAAAAAATTCAGTTTATAAATGTATCTTTTTTCATTATTTGTATAACATCTTACTTTTCTAAATAAACATTTAATATAGGGAACTTCTATGACACGGTTATGGCAACGATATCTGGGCTTTCTAATAAGGCAGAATCTGGTCACTGTTTCTTTTAATGGAGACTCCATACAGAGCTGTTAGTACCAGAGATATGGTGTATCCCTCCTTTGACTCATTCAACTGTGTGTTCTCAGTAAATCTGAAAGCAAATATGTACAAAAACACTCCTTCTAGAATTCATAGAGTGTCTACAGCACTTTTAAAAATTCCATTGTGCATCCGCATGACAAATAACGGTGCTTTCCTCAGATTCAGGTACCTGTTGGAAACAGATCCCCATTACTTTACCTGGTCCCTTAGTATCCCCATCAGGCTCCACTGTCAGCATTACTATTTTTTAAGGTAGCCGGAAGCATCCTTCACAAATAATAACACTGACAGCGGTCAGAGCCTGATAAGGATGCCGAGGCACTAGTTCCCTATCAGGTCCACACTGCTACTGATTGACAGCGTGTAGTAGGCTGATTCTATAGCCCATAGCAGGCTGTCTCTTGGCTATGGAATCTGCCCACTGCCTGCTGTAAATCACCAGGGGAACAGACCCTAATGTGGAAATAGGCCCTAAGCTTCCCCATCAGGCTCCCCCCATTGTCAGCATCATTGCAACCAATCATTGCAGCCACCTAGCAACCAATGATGCATCCCTGGCCCCATTCAGTTGCCACCCAGGAAAATTCTCATCCGGCATCTGAATATAAACAAAGGGGCCGGGGATGCTGGCTAACATCACTACCCAATATGGCCATGAGTAATTTGGGTAGTGATGTCAGCCAGAATCCGATTCATGACAGCTTCTCAACACATACATGCACCACTCTGAGCACAAGTATCTCTCTGTACGCCAGCTCAGACTTGTACTGCCAGTTTTCTAATCTGCAAACTGTCAGTAATTCTTTTTGAATCTATCACAACCATAGCAACAGGTACTTAAAGTGATATTAAGAAATACCTGATTCTGTTGCAAGCATCAGTAAAGCTACCACAACTGGTGACAGGGATTTTTTGAATTTTGTGCAGGACGTTTTAAAGGTGAAAAGCAGTGCAAAGGCTTTAT
>NW_017306396.1:1894556-1958390 GCF_000935625.1 Nanorana parkeri | reverse complement strand
CCGCTTTATCTGGGAGGGTTTTGCATTAATTTCTAAAAAGCCTCTGATTATTTGAGGTTTAAAAGATGTAATACATTCAATTTGCACTCTGTACTTTAGAGCTTATACCTTCTCCTTATAAAGTTTCAGTCATGTTTAGAACTGAAAACTTTCTTCCCCATATAATCTGGCATTTATAACTCCAGTATGAAGATGATATGCTTGCAAAACCTTTTGACATTTTATTTAACATAATTATTCTGCTTATCAGCTTTAGTTTTTGCTAAACTGATTTCTTTTATTAAATTTAAATTAGTTTCTTTTATGTCATTACATTATACCTACATCTTTTTAGTTCATCCATGTTTGTTTCCTTTTATGCCTAGAAATGTTAATCCTAAAAGGAATGCAGTTGCAGTATATATTTTACTTTTAAAAGTTTCTTATTTCGTTTTTATGTCTTTATGTGCATCTCTGAATCATTAAATTATTCTAAACATCATAGTTTATATAGTCTTTTTGTCAAATATTTGATTAAATGCCTTATATGTTACAATATTGCAGTTACTTTTGTCTAAATGTTCCGGGGTCTGCACATACTGTATCTTATGGTATCTAGCCTGTTATAAATTACCAAATTTAACAAAGCTTTGTTTCTGGATGCTTCAGCTACCAATTGTGTAACTGTATTTGTCTTGTAATGTGGATAATATGTGAAACCATAAGCTTTATTCTCTAAGTTGATGGCTGGATAATTGAATCACTCTTAATAAGGACTTATATCTGTTTTCTGCTTACAGTTCTAATTTAATATTATATTATTGCTAAACCTCAGTACCTAATCCTAACCTTACATTAGCCATAATTGTAACACTGATATTAAGTTTTTCAAGGAAATGTATTTAACCAAAACAAACCTATGTATTAATATGCCAATAACTAAACACATAGAAATAATTGTTAAAAAAATATTTTCAAATGTCTGTACCCAAACCAAACTCCCATCTCACTTGATAACCATTGGGGATTCCTATTTTATTTAGCCTCAGAGAAAAAGCAAGAGATTAAGGCGATAGAATCACCACCTCCTGTGCAATCATTGCCCTAAGAATTAAGTATTATACTTCTTTACTAAAGTAGGACCTAAAGAAGAATTTTTGTGTTCCTTTATTAGGTTAATAATATTACAGGGAGTGAAAATTCTAACTCAATCATTTCCTAAAATAAACTAGACTAAATAAAAGAGAGATCCCCTTTGAATCCCACTCATTTGATGACTAAAGGGAAAAAGTGTGGGTTCCCTGTGGGCAAGTACTGGGGACCAATGGACACTTTAACTAGTGCATTACAGCACGGTTCAGCCTCTGTTTGGCTAGTGATACTCAGAAGTGAACATATTCTGTGGTTCATCATCACTACTGGTGATAGTAGATATATATGATGCCGTCATGTTAGTAGTACCTTATAGTGTAATACACTTTTACTCATATTTTACTGTATATGTTAGCATGCAAAGTTTATTTATAGGTTGTTTTCTCAGATGTGATTACTAGACTTTTGTCTTTATTTGATATTTACTCTTCAAATTAAGTCACACAGCCAGTAAAACAATGACACATTAAGTTTAAAATATGAAATCCCCTCCCCTTTTACTGTGCAGTATTTACATCCTTTTTTGCCAAAACATTCGTATATATTTATTTTACTGTTCAAGTCATCATCTGTTGGGCTAGAAAGGGCTGAGATCTAGTCTAGCAATTTTAGTACAATGTGCGTGATGGATCTAAATGTATTTCTATTTAAAATCTGCACTCACGTGTTTAGTTTTCCATTTACAGTATTTACATAAATTATGTTTCCTGTAGATAATATTCTATCTAAAGCAGGAATACAGGACTATAAAATGACAGTGCATGCATGCTGAGGCAATTCATGTTCATAGCATTAAAGCACTAAGCACTGAATATACTCTTCAATAAATTGCTCCTATTCACATATTGGCTGGAACTTGGTGACTCTGTTCAGGTTCAGAGATATCAATCAGTGGAACTGTTTGGAAAGTGATGGAGTGTTATAAAACATTACAAAAGACCTTGATTTCTGGGCACGTATGAATACAGATTATGGCTTTTATATACACTGAAGTACTGTTCTGAACGCTGTCATTCTAAAGGTTTTGTGCTGGGTTGAGTCTTGCCAAGAGCCGAACCTGCATTTACACTACAGTGAATGTATTTCTTCTAGCTCAGCCACCATTCTAAAGAGCCTGCTTACTTCCGGCTGGAGAGAACAGCACTAACAATGAACCAAGAGAATACTATCATCATTGTACAGAGCTGTGTTCCTCTGCTGACAATAGATCCTTTTTTCTGCTTAAATGATAATTTTTGATTACAGGAAAACTGTATAAAGAGAACTGTGGAGGCTGCCACTGCTAGCTGCTTTTGCTGAAAATGCTAGTTGCCTGGTTGCCATTTTCATACTTGCAGGGTTATTCACTAAAGAGTGAAGAGTTTGGAGAAGGCAGGAGAAGTGAACAATCTAGGACAACATAGCTGAACTGGAAAGTGAGCTGAATTGGAGAGTTTGTCCAAAGCAGCTATTTTGTCCTAGATTGTTCACTTCTCCTGCCTTCTCCAAACTCTTCACCCTTTTGTGAATAACCCTGTTGAACGTCACCACTTTCATACTGACTTGGAGCAAGCATGCAGATCAGGAGTTCTTACTTTATTGGCTTTATGCTTGCTTGTAATCAGTAACTCAGAGGGTATTGAAGCCAGAGACAGGCCCAGAGACAGCCAGAAAACTAGTTTTTCAGAAGGAGGCTAGCAGAAGAATGTTTTTCAGTATGGCTTTAAATTTTTCTCCCATCTAGTAACAGTTCAGCATAGACAAGTTTAAAATATTCACACAGTAACAGTCCATGGTGGAACTAGTCCATAGCCCAAATATCTGCTATGGGGTCTAAAGGTATGGCATGCCCGTGGGTAAAGCCCATTGCTCTGCTTTTTAGCCTGTCAATCTTCAGGCCCTGGATGTTGTCTGTAAGGTCTGTAATTGCTGGTTGGACTGATCTCTGCCCTAAGATGGCCCCACAGTTTCAGAATTGATATCATTAGGCATCGCTAGCAGCTGAACAAACAAAGAAGTGCATTCTCTTTTTTCTCCTCTCTCAGGTAAGTAACCACTCTGATCACCAATGTAAGAGGGGGATTTTTCCTCCCACTGACCACCAATATAAGAGGGCAATATTTCTCGCACTATTCACCAATGTTAGGGGTAATCTGACCACCAATTTTGCAGTCTTCTCACACTTGCCACTTGGGATAAGATTTAGGTTCAGGACTAACATGGGTTAAAGGTTAACCTAGCCATTTATGGTTCACAGACTCAGCAAGTTCATGCGTGGTTTTGCCACCATAGCAACAAACTACTAATAATGCACTTCCTGGTCTTTGAACTTAGGTCAGATGGCTTTGAAGAGCTAATAAGGGGATGTTTGGATAACTCAGCTCCCTAACTATAAAAGGTTGGGTCCCAGCAGCCATATTGACAATGGGGGGAATTTATTCATTTGGTTGCATCATCAGTGTATTTTTAAACTGTTATATCCCTGATTTTTAGTGCATGTAGGGACAGATTCATTATCCTAGTTTATGTTTTATTCCTAAATGCCTTAATAAAGAGAATGGTCTCAAAATTGTCTCTAAGCTGTCTCTGTCTATAAATTGTCTCTAAATTGTCACAAGCTTGCTTGATACCTCCTGGATGACAGCTGAATAGTCCCAAAGTGCTTAGCTGACTTGAGTATTTGAAGGTGAATTATTTTTGAAGTACTTTAAGAAGTGCTCAGGAGAATGTGCAATAGTTTGGAGGTATTTTAATGTCGCAATTGCTGGATGCAAATATCACGTAGTTAAGAAATTATGCAAAATTATGCAAAAAGGACTCTTAAAAAAAGAAGCATAACAGAAATAAACCTTTAGTTAGCATGACATTTTGGTCTTTGCACATAAAAATGTTGTTACAAACACATTCATAAATACCCCCTTGTGTGTTTAGATGTGGTAGGGAAAACATAGGAAGTGTTCCTGATAATGTGCATAGAGACAATGTGTAGGGCACTGCTCTTTTAAAGTAGATGTAAACCCTTGCTGAACGTTCTGTAGGTGGCAAAATGCTGTGTATCTTGGGAAATGTGGGGGTAGGGGAGGGAAGGGTTTTAACATCCTAATGCTGCTGATGGCCTGCAGTTTGTACAGTACTACACTAATAACATGCTGTATATGTTTTTTCACAGGGCATATTTCAGAATTGTTTCTGGCTGTAATTGATTTTTTTTTCACAAGCCTCTGTACAGTTTGTCCCTGTGTTTCTGTACTACACTGACAACAGGCTGCATATATTTAATAGTACATATTCCTTAATTGTTGCTGGCTGTAGACCATTTGAACCCCCCCGTTAATAAAATTGCAGAGAAAAAACCCTGTAAAAGAGCGAGCAACAGTCAGTCTTCTATGTAGGATGGTTAGAAATGTAAAAAATAATCCTTCAAATTCTGCTAAAATGTCAAATCCACTGCAGGGGGCAATGAAACTAATAACAAACTATAAAAAAGGGAAAAAGCTCCTCTAAGAGTATCTTCCAAATTCAAGAAGAAAGAACACTATATGCACACCTTCTTAAGTGACCGGGATAACACAAAAAGTGCACAATGGTTGTGGGCCGCTCAGCTGTAGACTAAGATCAGTGCCAGGTATCTAAATCCACGGTTACTAGCACATAGAAATACATACAGGAAAGCCTTCTCAGAATAACTTTTACTTAAAAGAAAAGTAAAAACAAAACTTTTTTGGCTATACTTCTCTTTTGGGTCACAGGACTACATTTATAATTTCCTGTGACCGGCTATATGCTGACAGCAGGCGGAAAGGATACAGACAATATTTTCGGGATCCACATGGCTGAGTGATTGACACCTGGCTCTGGCTCTCTAGAGCCAGAGCCAGCTGTACCCGTCTCCTCCACTGTCTGTCCCTCCAATGAGCACTGGAGCAAGAGAGAGCGGGGAGGGAGGAATCCCTGTGGGGAGCAGTGACTGACAATCATGAGCTAAGCAATTAGCATTTTGTGATCACTCTTGGTATATAGGGGGGCGTGTGACAGCTGCAGTGTTCTATGCCAGCCTTAAGTATTGGGAAGAGTACACTTTACTCTCCCAATATTTCTCCTTTAAGGATCAAGTGAGCAGAGCACTAAAAAGTCTTTATTCAAACTTGACACATTTGAGAGCAAATATTGCTCCCTCTTCAGAAGTGTAACTTACAAACTGACAAAGTAGTTAATATTATGTAGTTGTTGTGCCAACATCAGATCATGCCGGTAATCTGTTTATTGTTTGGCAGAACAGCGATGCAGTTTATTGCTGATGTCCTCTGTTTGTTTTTTTACCTAAACCAGCTGTAATTATATCACTCACATTCACCCCATCCCCTTTCACCATAGATATAATAACATTTAGGTATACACTGCTTAAGCCTATTATTCCTAAATAAAACTGTCTTGCTGGTGGCCAATTTTGCACTCATTTTCACTGTTGTATCTTATGTTTTGTAGTAAAGCCTCAGCCTATGATCCAAAATTTAAGCCTATAAACTGTGGTATCATCTGTGGTCTCTTAATTCTTGTACTAAAACACCTGCCTGACCTCTTTGTCTCTGGTACATTTCAGACACTTCTCCCTCATAAAAAATGCCCTGCTCCACTCCACTTTAATAACACACCAGGTTATTAAAAGTCAGCTTCTTAGTTACAAATCCCCTGCTGTACTGAAGGCCCTCTTTGACATAACAGGCGGATCAGGGCAGGACAGTACCTTTAGGTCCGGTTCACACCACAAACAGTGCGTTCCAGAGCGGTCAGCCTCTGAAACGCACTGTATCGCAACCCGTCCGGCTCCCTGCGTTCAGGGACGGACAGGGGTGTGGCGGTGTATTGAAGTAAATGGCACCACAGCCATGTCCCCCTGCCCAGAGTGCGATTGCCCATACACAAACGTGTGGCACATTAGTGCCTGCCTTCTGGTCCAAAGCGATCTGCAAAAATGCTGCAAGCACTATTTTTGCAGATCGCACTGGACCGGAACACAGGCACTGATGTGCCACGGGTTCGGGCAGGGTGGGTGGCTGTGGTGCCATTGACTTCAATGCATCACTGTGCCCCCTCCCGCCCCTGAAAGCAGGGAGCCTGCCGGGTTGCGATACAGTGCGTTCCAGAGGCTGACCGCTCTCGAACGCACTGTTTGTGGTGTGAACCGGACCTAAAGGTACTAGCCTGCCCTGCTGCGCCTGTTATGTCAGAGGTGCATAATGGGCCACCTGCAGCCAGTGGTACATCCTTGACACCCAAGAGTCCATTAAAATGATCAACTGTAAGTGTTTTTAATACAGCCTTGCTGTCCCTCTCTGTGTTTGCTTGAACAGGGTGGGGCTGGCCTTATAAGGAAACAATAAAAAAAAATTGAAAATGATTTAAAAAAAAGTAAACAATGTTAAAAAAATAGAAACATAAAAATAGTGATGTCAGTTGGGAAAATGACTGGGTCTGCACTCATTCCTGGATTAAGACTGAATCTGTTTCTCTCTGCACTTTAGAAATGGCTTTTCCACACATTAGAAATATTCCTCTCACTACTCTTACCTATAAGGTGGAGTTCCTCGTAGTCATCCCCTCTGCAAGGTGAGTGTTTTTTTTTCTGCAAGGCTTTCCTTTAAAAAAAGAATGGCTTTTGATAAATTTTTTATTTTTTATTATTTTCTTTTGATAGGGTTTTTAGTTCAGGTTAAACTGCTTATGTTAAAATGATAAGCATAATCCAGGGTCAAACATAGGTCACGGCAGGCAGCATAGGATAACCACAATCCATGGTCAAGCAGAGGTCAAGACTAGTGGCAGACAAGAGAATAATCCATGGACAGGCTGAGCTCAGAGCTGGCAGCGGGCAAGAGAGTATTCAAGGGAAAGGCTGAGGTCAAGGCTAGAATACAGGTAACAAGTGTCAGGGTACAAAGCTAATGAAACAGAACCTCTATATTTTAAATATTTTGAAAATAACTGGGAATGTGCTTTTAATGTGTGTGTGTGTGTGTGTGTGTGTGTGTGTGTGTGTGTGTGTGTGTGTTTGTGCACATTTTATCAAAATATTTACTTGTTCAATAATTTTATTGAAGGATTTTGTTTTTTATTATTCAAGGAAAAAAAAAAACAGAATATCATCATATACATAACATAAACAATAGACACATTGGTTCCAAGTTCACAAATTGTTCTGCCACAAATTTCCATCGATGGACAGTCACTAGTCCATATACAAGGCTGGAATGAGAATATCAACAGTACCCAATGAGTACAAACTGTGGAATAATACAGCACCAGCAATGAGTACATAACCTAAACAATAGGTCTAACAGTTTAAGATGTACATAAGCAAAATGATAAGCAAGTCCATCAGCGAGCTCTGGTCTGCATATAAAGGGTCAGAGAAGGTAAGGAAGGGACAGGGCTGGGGATCCCGGGGATTTCACAGAAAGGTCAAGTCTGCCCAATTGTGAACCATTGGTGTGTCTGTGATGTCTGTGTTTTAGGGAGACCTGGTCAGGGTTCCAGGAGGGTTTGGTCAAAGCCTGTGGGAAGGTATTTGTCAAATGTTTACATATTTAGAGACCCTGTCCAGTATTGTGGCCTCAATCTTCTTATGTATCATAGTCTGTGTAATTCTATTATTTGTTTCAAGTATATTAAGGTTAGGTGTCCACCAGGCTATGACTATGGTCTGCTTTGCGGACGTGAGGACTTGCGTCTATAGTTTGAATTAGGACATTTATTCAAGAGCGCATAGGTCAGGTCGAGGGCTCAGGAGTGGCCTAGCAGGTCAGAGATAATTTTGAGTATAGCAGACCAAAAGGTGTGGACAACTGAGCATGTCCACCATATATGTAGATGCATACCCTCTCCAGTACACACCCTAAAATGAGCAGTGGAATACCCAGGGACATATTCAGGCAATCATGTGAGGGATTAAATAACAAAGGAAAACACTTTGAAGTTAGTTTCAAGTGCCGCTACATTCAAGGAGCAAGCTGGGTCTGATCCCAATTGGCTTCCTTTAGACTGACACAGGTTTTCCATCCATCTGTTTGTATAAGTGGATTGACCTGAATATGTTTTGAAAATGAGGGTCGAGTATAATATAATAGGGTCTCTGGCATGTGGGTCACTTATGTAGATTTGTTCAAAAGCAAAGAGGGGACAGTAGAGATCCAAGAATTTTAGAGTGGAATTGAGAATGCCTGATCTGCAAATATTAGAAGATTTAGGTTGACAGGAGCTTTCCTATAGTCTTAAAATGTGTTGTGGCTACTACATCCACCAGTCATTTCAGACCTATTACTATTCGATAAACAAATCAGGTATCACAGCCAAAACTACCTAAAAAGCTTTGTTTTTAAGTTCAAATGAGCCAGCAATGTAAGTGGCCAGTTCTTCTACTGACCACCAACTTAAGGGGATATTGCTTTACCCACTGTTCATCAATGTAAGAGGCCCTTTTTGACTGCCCCCACCAATGTAAGGGGTCATTTGTCCACTGACCATCAAATTAAGAGTGTTCTTCTCCACTGACCACCAAAGAAAAAAGTGCATATGCACTGTTCACCAAAGTAACAGGTATTTCTACAATGGCCACCAATTTACAGCAGGAGCTGTTTACTGTATTTCATTGTAAAAAGGCTGAAAACAGTAGAGGTGCATAGGCCACTGCATAGCACCAGTAAGTAGGAGGTATGGAACAGTGGCACTATAGGTGACCTATAACTTGGGGACCAAAAAGGTACCACTGAAATCGTTGGAAAGGATGGGAGGGGTGTTGGGTGAGAAGCGCCATCCAAATGTTGCTATGGAGCCCCATTATTTATTCTTGCTCTATGCAACTGTGCAGTAATGTTTATAGTTGTGAAAGGTCATACAGTAATTTATTTTGTGTCATACAAAATACAAAAACACAGTAAAAAAAAAAGAGTTCAGCAGTCTGTGCATCTACATGTTTGGCCATCTTAAACTACCCATCCTTATCCCATGCTAGGAGACTGGTTATATATTCCTTCAGCATTAGATGCATAGAGATATATCCAAAGGTCCATTACCCCCAATGTACGTGTAACATTTACAGATGTAGCAACATATACAGTAAAAGACAAGCACTGCTTTTTTTCTCTCTCCAATGTCTTTTGGATGACAGCCATGTTTAGCAGAAAATGAAGATACAGCCACATCTGAATGTAAGCTTGGCACTTTCACAAAGAATTATTGAAGTGAGAGGGTTTTTAAGTGCTAGGATGTTTTGTTACTGAAGTAAATGAAAAAATTCAATTCTTTTGAGACTGAGCCAGCATTCATTGCCACTTAAAGCCACTCAGTCTAGTCTTGTTAAAACACAGTTTATTAAATGACTTTTAGGCATGACATGCTAGGGGCGAAAGACCTACTGCACACTGTCAGGAGCTATCCCTTACATGCATATTTTGCACCAGAAGAATACAGTGAAGAGCTCCTTTTCAACTTTAAGAGACAGTTTGACTTAATGAGGGTTTCTTGCAACATTTTATTCAGGATTTTTACATAAAAGGTCCAGATGCTAAAAAGCTGAGATTATTTATTGCAAAATCTTTTTCATGAAGTCCACTTAGGGATTCAGGATTGTAGTAATTCTTGGACATGTGGGCTATACTGCTGCCTTAAAGATGTTTGGACACTGGCAAACAAAAAACATTAAGCCAGTCTCTGTATCACCCCTACTCCAGCCATCATGACTCAGTTTTGTGAGCAAACAGTACGTAAGGCCAGTAACACAGGGAAGGGGAGGGGAAATCAGTGTCCAACCAACCTACCAACCAACATAATTTACCAATTATGGAAAAGAATATTCCCAGGGATATGACACCAAGGGTCAACCTGGTATTACAGATCAGGCAAGAAAAGTCCCAGATGGGGAAACCAATACATGAAGGAAAAAAAAGCCCTATCCAACAAAGTGGAGGAGAAGCAATCATCCACCGTAAAGAAAAAAAGGTCGAACAACAAGTAACCAAACAGGTAAATAACTTAAACCAACAGTTACTCAGTCATCTAAAAGAAAGTAACCTGCGTAAAGGCCTAAGCCTAGAATACAAACCCCTAGACTTCAGGGAAATTAAGCTATTACAGACAAGGCAAGTTAATAAAAAAACAAACTAACAATTAAACAGCAAGAAGCTTAGTAAGGGTACCCTTAATCCTTGAAGGAGGGGAGGTCCATAATATAAGGGATATTCCCAGGTAGGAAAGTAATCTCTGAAAGAAAAAGGTATAGACATGAGTATTATATCTATATCTTTACATTAACCTAGTATAAGCAGTGCATTCAAAATAAAGCAGAAGGCTGAGAAAAAAATTCTCACACTCCACACTTAAAACTGGGTCAGAGAGGTGTAAGCCATTCTAAAACCGGCCTGACCGAGTATAAAATATATGATTCTAGGAATCAGTAAGGATTAGTCTGCAAGGACATCCCAACAAGGGAAAGTGTATTGTCAGATAAGAGAGAGTTTTGTCTGTTGACTCTCCTAGGAGGTACAGGAGAATTAGGAATGGATACTTCATTGCAAGAAGGAAGGAAAAATCCTCAGGTGAATGATTCGCTGTTGCAGTGTATAATATGGAAAGATGGGACAGGATTTTACAGATTATTAATTAATAAGGGCAATGGGAAAGAGTCTGATATACTCAAGGAAGATATGGATAGAGCCCTCTTTGCAGGAACTGCAAGGGTGTAGGACACCGACTCTTTTCAGTGGAAATATCGAAGGTATTCCACTAAGAGGAGTCAAGAAATAGGGGCACCAGGAAGGACTGATGGTCCATGCCATAAGTAAGAAGTAAAGGCTACTGGAGTACACTGAGTAATCTGTTGTCACAAGGGTAGGCAATAGTGGAACTTGGTTCCTGTAGATGTAGGAAGACTAAAAAACAGACTTCTTAGGAGACAGTTCTGTAGGCTCTGAATCAGAGATAATAATAGAAACCCCAGGTCTGCTTTGGGGTAGGGACCACTAGTGCAACAAGGCAGAAGTGCTAACCACTATGCCACTGTGTTGCTCTCTTCCCTGTTTGTCACCTGGGGGGAACTAGAAGTTGCCTTGCCAATGCTCATTGTTCAGGTGTGTTCTGCTGTTGTCACCCTCAGGAAGCCTACTCTGAGCAATAACAGGCAGCTGGTGGTGCCACTTGAGCAGGTGCAAGCAGACATGAAGTAGCTGCAATTAAGCTGAAGGAAATTAGCAATACTGAGATACAAAGAGAGGATTAAACAAGGTGAAAACCGGTATTTTGTAAATGGGAAACATGTAATTTTATATGATACACAGTGCATTAGCAAAAATAAATAAAATCCAGTTAGGGTTTAGTTACTTTCATTTTGTGTAATTGCTCTGAAAAAGAAAGTCACTCTTCTATCTATACCAAGTTCCTCTCTTTAGAGCATCTATGTAGTAGTGGACTGGGAGATTCACAATGCTTTAAGTTGTAAACACTTCAAAAGTTCATAAATGATGTAAGTGAATAAGGTGAGTCTAAGGCCCTGTAAAAAGCACCATCATAAATGTAATCTCATAATGTAAAAAATAAATAAAACAAAGCCATTTCTCCTCAGTGAAATCCTAGATCCATATTTCATACACTGTAGGAGAACAAACTCCCAGCATGAATTGATTGTATTGTGAAACACAAAGGTTGCACACAGCAGAAGAATGCTACCGGTACACCCTGAGAAGTAATATTCAATACTGGCAGCCAGCATGGAACATTTAAACAGCTGAATGTTTCAATGACATTTACAGCTACAATAAACCATTTCCAAAGGACAAGATTAAAAACAAAATAATATATATAAGAATCAATATTGATGGGTATGACACAAATCTGAGATTTATGTCCAGCTCATCTAATTACTGCTGCTGCAATACAACGGGTCCAGCTTTTATTGAATGTACTGTAGTATGCGTAGCCTACAGCATTTGTCAGATAATCCTATGGATTTAAGAAAGATGAACTCCATTCCCCTCCAATTTCCTCTGCTGACAGCACAAAATAGCTCTGTTTGTGCCGCATGTCATTCTGGTTTGAAAAGGTCTCAGCACCGGCCTCCTAATCCAATGCAGTTGGTTGATAGAAAGACCCCAAGTTATTGACTTGTTTTGTAGTTTTCACAATAGTGCTTAGAAATGACCACTGTGTAGATATAAAGGTCAGACAACACTCACATTCAGAGTGTAGTAGCAGATGATGGGTTGATGCGTACCATAGATTGAGCAGAATCTCATTCCTTTTGAGTACAATGACCCTCCAGCAGAATTGCCCTCCAAAGTAGTCCACAACCTATATAACAGGGACTTTTTTTTTATAAAAGGGACTCTTGCAAAGCATATATAGCACTGGGATCTTCAGGTACCACATGCTAGTTGTGCATCAGTGAAATAGTGAATAAATATAGCTTCACCATCCCAAAAAGTATATGTGACTTCAGTCAGGGAGTGGTTGCTTGTATCAAAACCTAGTTATTTTGTCAGATATCCCTTTAAAGAGAAACTGTGATTCTGGTCCATTTATATTTATTGGCTTTTTTTTGCTTTTTTTTAGTTTGCAAATGTTTAAACTTATTTTTTGTATCTATTTTATTATTTACAGAGAACACAAAAGAAGCTTTTTTTTCCTTTCAGACTGCCTCTCTCTAATTGAGACTCTGTATTGAGCGGTACACAGCTGGGAAGGTGGGGGCAAATGACTGAGCTGATTCCCTCAGCTTTGTGTGCAACTGAAATTTAGTTATGCTGTTCTGTAAACATCATGTTTTTTCAAAAGAAGGCACATAGGGTTGTGACGGACGCGCCCGGTTCAAACCCACTGTATGTCAATCACATGTGACTATACGCAGTTCTGAACCGAGGGAGTCATCACAAGGACGTGGCGATACCACTCCCAGCCTCACCCTACACAGAGAGTTACCAGCTCGTGGGATAACAATCTCAGGCCAGCAGACTGAGACCGATCGTCACTAGGGTTGGTTAACTCCCCAGTTAACCCTTTACACACCAAACAGTAGCTGCCATCACGTATTTGTATTTTTTAACAGAAAAATTCAAAAACTTAAACAAAGCTTATGATACTGCTGTCCTTCCAGACAGGAATATGGCAGGTTTAACTATAGTGGCCAGTTTATTATGACCACCTGACGTTTGTAGGCAAATTAGCTATAATTAGCTATAATTTTGCGCTGAAGTTCCTAGATGACCAGACCATTATAAATAGGGAAGTAGGTTGTGTGACGGACCGCCTGGTACCCCGACTGGGTACCTCCGCCAAAGAGCATCTCCTGCCCGCCAAACCCCACTCTCAGCCAGCGGATTCGCAGTAACCAGCCCCTAACCCCCAATCACGAGGCAAAACTCATGTTGAAGGTTCAACATAGAAAGAGCAACTCCTTTATTAAACACAGGACATTCACTTTTGAGACACTGGGAGGGCTACAACCCCTCCCCTCCCTTCCCCCTCATGACAAACACAGATAACAGCTTACACAGGGAATCAGACATTTACATACACAGTCACAGTAAGAGGGTAAGAGGCCAGTCTGCAGCCCCCTCCAACTAGCAGGAACTAGCAAGTCGGAACCTGCATTAGACATGTACCCCCACCCCAGCAAAACACCCAAATAAAAAGTTTGTCTCTGGCGCTGGGGATTAGAACTGCACGTTCTGTCTCCCTTACATACGTACAGCCGCTGCAGGGCGGGACCGCCTGTCCGCACTCCCTGGATCCTGGGGTGGGTCACTGCTATTGGGGAGAGGTACTTGACTCTCTGCCCCGAAGCCAGCTCTTCTGCTGGGGTGGCAGACACTGGGGTAGTGTCTGCTTGCAAGGAAGGGAGAACGACTTTCTCCGCTTCCCATTCTGTGATCCACCGCTGGGGAGACATCATGCGGGGATCTGCTCTCAGATTCTCCGGATCTGTAATGGGGTTCGGGCAGAGGCCAGCGGCGCTCTGCCCCGAAGCCAGCTCTTCTGCTGGGGTGGCAGGCACTGGGGTCGTGTCCGCTTGCGGGGAAGGGAGAACCACTTTCTCCACTTCCCATTCTGTGATCCACCGCTGGGGAGACATCATGCGTGGATCTGCTCTCAGATTCTCCGGATCGGTAATGGGGTTTGGGCAGAGGCCAGCGGCGCTCTGCCCCGTAGCCAGCTCTTCTGCTGGGGTGGCAGACACTGGGGTCGTGTCTGCTTGTGGGGAGTGGAGAATGGTTTTCTCCCCGGGCCATCCGGACCCATCACTCTTCGCTGGCTCGACCTGGGCAACACCAGGTTCGTCCAGTTGGTTTAGCGCTCGCAGTGCCCTTTGTATGATCTCTGCTTCTTCCACTGCGGTTAGGTAGGGAAAACATAGGATCCCCTCCGGCTCAATCTCTTCTGCGACTTCCACGACTTCCTGACTGTCCGCTGCTTCTTCAGGACAGTCCCAGGCAATGGGAGCCATGCCTGGCTGCTGAGCACAGTCGAGCAGCCGCTTGTAGGCAATTTCGAGTGCCCACTCGTGCGTGGCCAGGAACCTCAAATCGTCCTGGATCCACTCGGCTTCTGGGAGGTTCACCACTCGATCTCGGACCTCCAGAATGTCTTCCAGCCGCCACTCCTGGTCACTCCCAAAGTCTGGGTCCTCGGACAGCTTTCCGTATAGCAGCCCCAAGCTGCCGTAGCTGAAGCCTTCTGTCGGGCTGCCATCTGCTGTCTCAGGGTACACTTGGGTTGCGTGCCACCGGAGGGCTCTGTAACCGTCGTCCAGCCGCATCTCATCCTGGACCAGGACACTCAGCCCTGCCGTCCATTCTTCGGGCGGTTGTTCACCTAGTAGCACCTCTCGTGCCTCGTACTGTACCCAGTACCTTTCCAGGAAGGAGGGAAGACTCTTCCTCTGGTGCCGCTGCTCGCTGGCCAACGCCTCTTGCCAGAGTTGCTGACGTACCACAACATACCAGCCGAACAGGATTTGCGTACAGCAGAATTTGTTAAATGTTCAAGAGGGGCTCATTGTTAAAGTGTTTGAAGACTGCACTGTCAGCCGAAAATCTGGATCTGAACATGAGAATTGTGGCCGTGAGCGACTAGTCAATGTTAGGGCACAACGTAGAGTGGCAAGACTGGTACAAGACAACAGAAGGGCAACAGTGCAGTGTCAGATTCCTCGCATAACCTTTCAACATCTCGTGGAGTCACGAGGCGGCCCAACGAAGTAATCTCGTGGAGTCGTCTCGTGGCCCAACGAAGTACTGATGGGTGGTCATATTAATCTGGCCACTCAGTGTAGTAGCACTCTTCACGGAGACAAGGATACTTTAAGTCCGTATTTAGAGCGTAGAGATAAGCCTATCAGTTTTTAAGCTCATCCTTTAATAAAAGAAATGGTGCAGGAAAATATACAGGAAAAGATACTAATAAAGAAAGACAAATAAATAGCAAAAGTAAAAATATAGTGTCCACTTCAATGCACAACAGATGAGTCTGAATGACTCTTCTCCAAGTAAGGCTCTCCTGATGTTAAAGGCGAACTGTTCTTGGAGCTTTGGTGTATTAAGCTTCTTGATGTTGTGAGAATCCCTCTTGATGTTAAAACAAGACCCTCTCTAGGTGCCTTTGCAGCATCTTTTTGTCAGTCCTGTAGGGGGTGTCACGCAGATGGCCCATAAGGCAGTGCTGGGGTCAGGGAGCAGGAGGGCTAAGCCTTTAGGATACACTTCTCTGCTCCTCCCAATATTCATTTTAATAATCATATTTCTCTAGGATTATAAACTAGCCCTAAATAGGGTATATATTACTGGGTTTCATAAAAATTAGCTTCTAAGCAAGTTTAAATTTGGTAGTTGTATGACATATGGCTGGCCCAGGAAGGTTAATGTGGCTTGTCAGGCCTCATAACTCATCAATTATTGATATGTATGGCTTCTTCTTGATGAGACACAGCTATTGGTGTGATATATTTTACAATATTACTCTCCAATTCCAAGTTATGAAATTGGGTTGACATTGTTTTATGACTCAGGTCACTGGGGTCTTTATCCTTCTTGTAAGTAAAAGATGGCGGCTGCACATTTGTGAAAACCTACATTCTGATTAACTAGAAAACATGCTCTGGTACACATGCGCGGGCAACCGGAAGTGTGCGGGAAGACGCGCACACGTCAGGAAGTGACATCTAATCTTAATGGAATGTCCTATATAAGCAAGCCTGCCTTTTGCTACAGTGCTGATGGTCTTCAGCTAGTAGAGCTGAACCTGTTGGATTGCCTGTTGCCCTTTTCTTGACCAAGATCTTTTGACTCTCTCTCACTCTCTCTGCTTTCTGCCTGCCCTTTGACCTCAGCCTGTTTCCTGGACTTCCCCTTGCCTGTCATTTTTGTACCCCGCTGCCCGGCTGGTTCTGACCTTGGCTTCCTCGACCACGCTGCTGCCTCACGATTCTGCCTCTATGCTGCCCGCCCGGTTTGACCTGGCCACGTTGACTACCATGGTTCTGGACATCTCCAGTACAGTGCCCGGTCTCCTTATTGGGACTTGTGCTTCTCGCTGTCCTCCCACTCTCTGTCTTCACCTCCAGGGGGTGCAGGACACGAGACGCAAGTGAAGCCTCCTCTTCCACCGGTCTCCTACCAGGTATGTGACAGTTCTTTAATCAGAATAATGTCAGATATGATCTGCATACTTGTTCTGGGTCAGTAACTCAGTACTGAAGTCTTAGGATCATCGTGACAGCCAAGCTGCAAGCATTTTTCCAAAATACATCAACCAAAGTCCACATATTTTTTCAGTACAGGTTTCTTTTAAATGATAAAGTCCACTTTTTTGAGAAAATTTATAATTGCACACTTCTTCATAAAAGAAAAAAAATGTGTATTTATTATTTTTTGAGTAGGAGCCAGTAAAGCATTGTGATTCATTTTACAATATCACTCTCCAATTCCAAGTTATGAAAGTGGGTTGACATTGTTTTATGACTCAGGTCACTGGGGTCATTATCCTTCTTGTAAGTAAAAAAGATGGCGGCTGCACATTTGTGAAAACCTAGTAGGAGCCAGTAATGCATTGCAATCACGATTAGTGAATTGCTGGTGCAACGCCCTAGCTCCTGCAAATTATCCCTAATGTCCATGTCTGTCCCTCAGTATGAACATTCAGTAACAGGGACAGGAGGAAGAATGATTGGACTGCATTGATGTCATTATATTTGTATTCTTCACTCTACGTCCCACTCATCAAGTGATTTTTTTTTTAAGTGGAAACATTCCTTATAGTAGAACATAAAGTTTAATCTTTTATTCTTTACAGAATAATACAAGAAATCTAATTGGTCATCAGTCATGGCCAAGGTTGCACATTTGTTCCTGTTTTACTTTTCTCCATTTTTACGGATAGGTCCACTTATATTCTTTCTTTATTGCCTTATCAAAGATAGATAAACCAAACAAGAGAACATTGTATCTTAATTTTAAAGTCAAGTGGGGCTGATATAAAAAGATAGCATATAGAGCAAAAAAAAAAAAGAATATATATTGCTTGGATAGCAGTAAGAGCCAAACAGAATAAGCCACAGCAGCTGAATATATTGTGTAATTCTAAGCAATGCACTTAAAAAGAGGGGAAAAAGTGTGTTTATGTACAGAGGGAGAATAAACCATGTTCTTGTAACAGTGTTGAATAACATGTGAAGAAAGCTGCAGGGAGCAGCCAATAAATTATTTCTCGGATGAGTGACTTTAATTGAGAGAGCCTCTGTAGTTGCCAGGGAAGGGGGTGCTTTATTTCCCAGGTGGGCTCCAGTCCCAGGTGCAAGGCAGAGCAGGCATTATTTAAAAGTGGAGTGTGTATGAGTTAGTGGGCAAGGACCTTCCCGCTGTGCACATAAATTTCACAAGACCAAAAGAAGATTAGTTAATAGGGTCTAAAGTATTAGAGGTATTAGATCAAAACTGTGACTTTTTGTTTTTCAGGTGTGCTGCAAATTCATGTTTGCCTGTTATTTTTACATTTACCATATCTTAGATCAGTGATGGCGAACCTTGGCACTCCAGCTGTTTTGGAACTACAAGTCCCATGAGGCATTGCAAGGCTCTGACAGCCACTGACATAACTCCCAGAGGCAGATGCATGTTGGGATTTGTAGTTTTGGCACAGCTGGAGTGCCAATGTTCGCCACCACTGTCTTAGATGGTTAATCAGTGTTCAGCATCTTCAATTTGATCATTTGTATCTGATTATTTGAAAGCTGAATAAGTCTTCTAAAACCAAAAATTGCCAGAGCAGGATATGGTTTAGTCTGGATAGTTAGATCAGTCAATTAAATAATCTTCAGAGATAGTTCAAATTGGGAACATCGCTCATTAGGCCATTCCTGTGTGATAGGCCAACGATGAATACTTTAGGCCATCATTTCTCAACCTTTTTTTAGATATCTTAATATCTTAAGGAGCACCCCATGCGAAAACACACAAAAAAGCAGGTTTCCCCTTTCACATTGAATTGCCCCATTCAAATCAAGATTCCCCCCTTCACATCAGAGTTACCCTTTGCATTAGTAGCCGCCTTCGCATCAGAAGCCCCCAAATCATATCAGAGCCCCCCTTTCACATAAGAGTTCCAGCTTTACTTCAGGAGCCCCCCTTCACACCAGTCTCCATTCCCCCCTTCACATCATAGACCCTCTACCACAAATTTTGAAGCACTCCTGAGGAAGCCAGGAGGCATACCCTGGTTGAGAAAGGTTGCTTTAGGCAGTCAGAGGCATTTGTAATGGCAAAGGAAGATTTTCTGGCTTGCATAAATTTCACCCGGCAAGTGGGCCCTGACCCTTTAATATGTTAGATAGAAGGATCTAATTTTTGACCCGTCATTGCTATTGTCTGGCAAGTATTGCAGAAGATCCTGAATGATGTAAGGGTAGTCAAGTTTCCTCGCCTGTCATTCTAAGGAATGCCCTTCTATAGCTGGCCATACACCTTACGATTATCTGCAGATTTTCTGTGGTCAGATGGAAAAGGTGCAACAGATTCCTCCATCTACACTTAACTGTGTGGATGGAGTAATCTCCACTTGGGCCAATCTGTTGCACTTTTTCTGACCACAAAAAATCTGCAGATAATTGTAAGGTGTATGGGCACCTTATCACTAGCTTTAAGGTGCCCATACACTGCTCGATTCTCGTACGAGAATCGCGGGAAATCCCGCGATCGTACGAGAATCGAGCAGTGTGAACGAAGACGTGCGACCGTTTCTACTGTATGGTCGCACTTCTTTTGTCGAACCAGCATGCTTGAAAACCCGCTGAGAATCGTACGATTGTCAGCGGGTTTCTAGCCTTTTCGTTCGACAGCTGCGGAACGGGCCGGTGTGCGCACGCGCACACTGCCCGTTCTGCATTGCGGTCATCGGAAGCCTGCCCCTCAGCTTTTAATAAGCTTACGACCATCGCAAGACAAAAGTCTTGCGATGGTCGTAAGGTGTATGGGCACCTTTAGATTGCCTGTGTACATAAGATGATCATCACCTCATTTGGTTGATAACAAACACCTGTGTGAATTTGAATACATTGCAGTCTCTGTAGACACCCTCTGGACACATGATTTTGGTGAGAGTGGGTCAGTTATTTAGAATGGATCTTATCATGTGGTTTCCCAAGTTAAGGTCAGCCTCAGAGGTGTTCACTCACTACCTGAAAGTGACACTAAACTCAGGAGTTACATCTTAAATATGCATTTAAGTACCTCAACTATTAAAATGTAGCTTATTTGTGTATCACTAGACTGTAGATCCTCAAATCATTTCTGAATTGGTGGACTACAATTGGGGAACAATTGTAGTCCATCACAGGAGCAACTTTGGAGAGGTAGCTACTTTACAACCCACACAGGGACCATGGGAAACAAAAATAGCCACCCTCCAGAAGGAAGGACAGTGTCAGCACCAATTCAGAGATGATTTGAGGATCTACAACTGAGTGATACACAAATAAGTTAAATTTTTGTTAATAGTTAAGGTGCCTAAATGCATTTTTAGGGTTTAACTCTTGAGTTTAGTGTCACTTTAACATCCACAGTTTCTCAGTATTGAAGTTTATTGAGAGATCTCAAATATAAGGATACATCTACCTAATACAATCTAAATCGAAACACCTAGCTCCAGCAAAGTCAGTAATATGTATTTTCTGGCACTAAACAGAGAACCTAAAATATAATATTTATACACTGCAGTAAATATTACTAAGATGGATCTGGCTAAGGCTGAAGACAGGGTCTCATCCTAAATTACTATAACATAATGTAAGCCATCAGAATAGCCCTTTTACACCACAGATAGCAGTCTCTGAGGAAGCATTAAGTTGCGATCTCAATGGATGTGATCCTAGTCCATGCTTTTCTATTTTGTGAGACACTTACTTTTTTTGCAAATGTGTGTAAAAATCTGTAAAAAAAATAATTAACATAAACAAAGTTGCATGTACCAGTTGAAAAAGTTTAAGGCGCAAAGCACATAAAACAATGGTTTCACATTTGTATTATCCTATGAATAAAGGCATGAATGTAATTTGACGTTGTATATATTTGACTTACAGTTGATTGTACACAATTACTTACCGTATTTGCCAGCGTATAAGACGGGTTTTGAAACCTTAAAACATCCCCCAAAAATTGGGGGTCGTCTTATACGCCAGGTACATACAGAAGGATATGGTATACTGTATGTAGCTTCGGCTACATACAGTATACCGCGCTGAGCTAATCACGGCAGGCTTTGTATTAATGAATACACAGCCTGTATTAATACAAAGCCTGCGTGATTGACTCAGCGGAAGACGGAGGACACAGAGGGGATCGTGGACAAGGTAAGAGACTGTAATCCCGATTGTGGCTCGGGGTTACCGCTTATGGTACTAAAAAATAACCCCGAGCCACACTCGGGAATACCGCCATGGATGTTAGTGGGTGCATTTAAACATTATTTTGGGCTATAAAACCTATATTTTAACACAAAAAGTAGGGGTCGTCTTATACGCCGGCAAATACGGTACATGACACAAAATGTAACAGAAGAAGAAGGTTTCCAATTTATGAAAAACATTTTTTTAAAGTTCTCTATGGATATTTAATGTATTTTCAAACCTGGCTTTCCATGAGGTAAATGCTAGCAATGTAAAGTTAGAGCCAGAAAGCCCAAAGCAGAACATCTCCCAGATATTCTGGAGGAAAAGGAGATGAGCAGTCATCTGTGGACAAGGGTAATCATAGCAAAACTGCATGAAACAGCGCGTGCTCTGTATTCCTGAAAGTGTGAAGCAGAAAGAGGCTAACTGTAAGATTGAAGTATTGAAAAGCATGGAACACCGGAGAGGCAGGAGAAATATATCCAAGCAGGACACTACAGGCCTAGTGCATCACATATTTCAGTCATTGCAGGGAACATAAAAAGCACATTCATTTAAATTCGGCAATAGGTCTTTCCTCTGGTATATGCCTCTAATTTCAAAATACTTTGGTTTTGGGGCAGAAAACTAGCATTTGGCCCTAAAAACAAGTTGGTGAAGAAGTCCTTAAAACCCTAGTCTTAAACTGATACTGAAAGGAAACATGGAGAATGCATTGCTGACATCTATTGCTTGTTGCTTAACTGATCCCAACTAATTCTCATTATTTGACCTACCAACATAGAATAGGTATACAGTTAGTGGCTTCTGACACTTCTCCAACGTTCCCGATCTGCATATTACTCCGAAACTATTGAAGCCAGTGTCAGCATAACAGCCAGGCAATTAACACTTTTTAAAGGAGCACTTAAATGACAGCTTTCATATTTATCACATTAGGTCTGCAACTGACATGTTTACATTAAAAGGAGGTAAACAATGGCAGCCTCTATATTTATCACGATATGTTTATGTAGCCCAGGTATAGCCATTATGCTGTTGTAGAATTTCCTAACAAGAATTAATTGCTGCTGCCCAGGATCCTTCAGTGGAGATTGATGGGAACTGAAGCACACAGCCAGGGAAAGACTGTATTAGACCAAGTTAACTAGACTACAATTCCCAGGAGGCTGTGGGGTAAGAGAAGAAGTGGGCTGGCAGAGTGTGGAGAGGGTGTCCTGAGTCTTGAGCTGTGTGAGCAAGTGAGCGGTTCTGTGTCAGACAGAGCTGCAAATCCAGTCACTGAGTGAACGCTTCAGCAGGACTATATTCAAACCCTGGTTGGGTGATTGCTTCCAAACAGGAGAGGACCCTATGCAGAGGGATGTTTGCTACATTTTTAGAGTGTGAGTGCTGCTCTGTTCAGCTTATCTGAAAGTGCAGCCTAGAGGAACTACAGACACCAATACTGCCATTCCTGTTGTCGCCGGATTCCCGTTCTGATTATCAGCACACATGAGGACTGCATTGTTGATACCTGTGGACAGTGCTGATGTACTCTGCATCCTTGGTTCACTAAGTGAGCCAAGGAAAGTCGGCAGGAGGAGGTGGGGACGCCTGCTTCCTCACTGACCAACCCTAGACCGTCATCACCACTTCAGGATTGGTGAAAGGCCACAGGACTTCATATTACTGCTTGTTAGAGTGCTGGATCAATAAAATCTCGGGCCCCATCATTGCCTAGCCAAAGAAAGTTACCACTGGCCAGCTGTTTAGAGTCTGGGTTTATTGGGACTAACTTTGTGACCTCGACAATTTGCTATTAGATAATAGAGATACCCCGGTAAGCATAAAATTGTCCTAAGCGCTACTGTTATAGGCAGAGGCAGTCAGATTTGATCAGACATCCAAGTGTGATCCTATCAAATGTTGATATTGTTGCCATCTTTATTTACATATACAATGTACTAATATTTTCATTGTTCAGTAAAGCCTTTTACAAAACCTTATAAGGTGTGCTGAAGTGCTGTGGATCCATTACAATTGGTCTATCACAGAAGGACCCATTTTTCCAGAGGCTCCTTAGGTGGTAGTGATACATTTACTTTAAAAGGAGGTCAGCAATGGCAGCCTCTGTATTTCTTGTATAACAAGTTGATCCCAACATATAACCCCTCTTAGGACCTTTTACTGGTGCATCAGTCTTTTTTAGGACATTTCCCCTCCTTTCTTGTTCTCTTGATCACCGTCGGTAGGATACCATTAACTAGTACTACTACTACTGTTTTTTTTTTATTGTTGCCATCTGTGTTCCAGTTAGGGAGATCCCATACATCTTGTTTCAGTGAACATCAATACTGAAAAAGCAAATAGTGAAATCCTGCCTAATGGGCAATAAAAACCTGAGAGAGAGGTTTTAAACTTTACTACCTTGTTTAGACAATTAAAATGATTAAACAGTTAAAGTGCATTTTAAAGTGACATTAAAAAATAATTCCCCACCCCCCAATGCTAGTGTAAGGACTTACCTTAAATGATGCCTCTTGATCCGATCATCTTCTTCTTTTCTGTCATTTTCAAGAGTCCCTCCTGCACTGGTGCAGGTCTGTGATCCAGCGCTGTCTGCTGTGTCTTCCTGTCCCACGGGGTGTGTGTTGGTGCACGCTGCCTCCTTTGACTTACCTTGAGTCTCTCTGGCCAAAGATCTGTACTGCGCATGCACCCGCCCCATGATCCTTTGTGGATACCCGAGATTTTTCAGATCTTCAGACAGGAGCGTGTGGTGGAGACACAGGTAAGGTTAAACCTTTTTCGTAACTTTTTTATTTGAATGTTTTTGCATATATCTGCTGCTTGCTAGCAGTAGATTTATGCAACAACCCTGAGGGTTTAAATATCCTTTAAGTGTAGGACCCTTTTGTTTTTCCTATAGTGAGATGCCTCCATAGTGCCATGTTTCACCAATGTAGAGCCCTTTTAGGGATAGTCCAAGCTTGCTGGTTATTGGGCAGCTGTCCCGTCAGTTAGGCTTAGGTAATTGGCATATATATGGATGGGTACCCATTAGGAGCCAGGAGGGTTTTATTCAGTAGCAGGTCTTGTAGATGAGAAACTTGTTTCATATATTACTTAAAAGCGATTGCACTCTTTTCAAGGGGAGAGGGATTATCCCCAGCTAGGGGGACAGGGGACAAGGAGTCAGCTAGAATTAGCAATATTGATCTAGAAAGAGACCATGAGGGGGACCTGTTTCCATAGACAAAGTACAGTTAGAATGTGGGAATCTGGATGTACATCCTTGTTTATATTGAAGGGAAGTTTGCAAAGTAAAGCATTAAAGATGAGCAAACGAGTGTGACTCTTTCCTTTTAGAGGCTAAAATTGTGATCGGAAAAGCATGTTCCCTCTGCTGCTTTGTTTAATATGTCTTACAAGGTATGGTCAGGATAGAGACTGGAGAGATTAGTCTCTGGCAATTCCCAGAGTTGGTTTAGTATACACCTTGTATGTGCTGATCTCATACTCAGTGATGAGCCTATATAGCTTTGGACAATTGGTCCCTGTGTCTGAAGGAAAGAAGGTTGGGGAAGGGTAGTTGTACCCAGAGCAGTGAAAGGTTGGGCAGCTAGGATTGACTTGGGAAGGCTTAGGGACCCAGAGTCATAGGAAGCTGTTTGGGGCCCTGTGTGCTGAGGAAAGTTTCTGACCCTCAGCGCTGGAAGCAGAGACTTGTGGTATACAGCAGGGGCGGAGGACTCCCTTACAAAAGGCTTCTGTGTTAAAGTCTATAAAAAAAAACATCCTTTACCGCCTCTGGGTCCGTTTTACACCGCCCGCCCCTTGCCTAGGCACTGCAGTTCAATACAGTGGAGGGAAAAGGAACGGGGGGGGGGGTCACCAGCACAGTCACTCCTGCCATCCCAGAAAGCAGTGAGCAGGGCTACGTGTGGCCAGGTGATGATTGCCAAGTGACAATGCTGATAGCCACACCCACTGCAATGTCTGCTCATCCCAGTATAGCAAAGGCAGGTATAGCCTACTGTACATGGAGGGTGACAACATTTCTTTGAATTCAGGAGCAGTGCAGCATTATCTGCCCATCATTGGAGGCTGCATGAGGTGGACTTTACTGATAGGATCAACTCAACAGGTATTTTTAAGACTTTGCATAGTTGCTAACTTTGCATAGTTGCATACTTTTTCATTGCAGCAAAAATTGACTTACAAGCACTTTGTATGAAAATAGCTATTTTATTTGCTCATTAAAAATATTTTTTTTAATTGGAGGCCATAGTTCTACTTTAATGTTCCCTATTTATTTTATTGTTTAACCTAACCTTGAGACTTTAAGGATCATTATAATAAAAACGACTGCATTCTGATCTGATTGTATGGGTATAAAACATGAATGATAATACATGTAATAGTGTATTAGTTTGTTCTTTGTTCAACATGCCTTTATTTATATTTTATCACACTGAAATAATAGGCAGAGGAAGGCCAAGGATAAGAGTCGTAAGAGTGTGCATATTCATTCTAGTTCAATACCCAGCCTCCTCCTTAACAATACATAGAAGGGGAAAGCTAGCTATGATGTTTCAGTCAATGTGCTCGAAGTCGCATAAATTAAGGCCCCCTCCCTGCTGATTGTTATTTCTTCAAAATATTTTTTATTTTGCATTAATAGATGTCTCACATGGCTGTGTCTAGCTCGCTCCCCATGCCATTTGTCTGACAATCCCTTGCCTATCAGCCTTGAAAATAGCCAGCATTCATTTTTAAAATTTGTCCCCCCATTGACTATTGTGGAATTTCAATTAAAGTTGGCAATTCCAGAATTTACAATCAGTTCAAAGAACGCCCTATGAATCAAACTCAGGCACGTGTTCTCATCCATAATAAGAGTTAGAAGCTCCAGCTTTATTGCTGTTTGTGGCCCCTTTACAGAGATTTCACTTCCTGCCCCAGTGACCACCCAGACAATCAGCAGGGGAATTTTGATAGAGGGGGCCAGTACTAATAAAAATCCAGAAGATCCCTTACCAACAAGAGCATTGCTGGGAAATCTCTTTTGTAGTGTCGCGAGATCCCAAGGAAAGGCATTTTCCTCCCCTGAGATGATGTGGATGGTCACATGTGCCAGGATTCCAGAAGGTAAAGATGGAATCATCTGCCCTTAATAAAAAATGGCCACTATGAGAAGACTGGGCAAGAAAAGAGAAATAAGGAATGCAAAGAATACAAAGCCTGCAGTTATCTAGAAGCATGTGTTTGTAGATTGTCATTACTAAACGTGTCTTTATTGTTATTTTGAAGATATGGGTAAAGTTCCTCTTCAACTGATCACAGTCATTTCATTGGCAATGATAAACACTAACGGAATAATATCAAATGAGATTTTCTTATTTTATACAATATCTGGAATAGTGTTCACACAAATCTCATGGGGTAAAAGTATCTTAATGCAAACCTGTCATGGAGGATGTGGGCTGCCATTGCTGATCTTCTTTTCAAAATGCCAATTGTCTGGCTGTACTCCTGTGGGTTCGCACTTTCTGAATAGGTGACACAGAACAAGCAGGCATTTCTGTTATTCCACACTCTGATTACAGGTCAGTAACTCAAAGCATTAAAGACAAAGAACCAGCCATGCACCTAGCATTTTCAGGAAGAGGGCAGCAAAGGTTGTATTTTGACAGGTTTGTTATAAACCAAAGCTTACATATGTTAGTGTGCATATATACAGTATCTAAGATCAATAATTGGCAGTCTTTCCCCTCTGTAGCTCTTGCTCTTTATTTTTATTACAGGCTGTAGCAGGTTGCCCATTGATGAAAGAGGGGTTAGAGGTCAGCTGCAGTAATTACAAGAGGATTGCAATACTGTCTGGGTCACTGTTCATGCACAGAACAGCTTTAAATTGAAATGTGCCAGCTTGTCTTTGTGTGGTTTCCAACATCTGAGCACTACCTTGCAGAAACACAAAATAAAAAACAGTGACAGGGATTCGACAAAGCACAGTGATAAGTAAAAAAGAAAGAAAATTCACTGCTGCCAAGTTGTCAGCTATCAACTTAATGAGGGTCAGTTAAGCCCTTGCTGTGTATTTTCTTAGTGAGTGGGTCTGGTATCCCAGCGACACTTGTTAGAGGATTGTGAGTGACAGTAAGGGCAAGCACAATAGGTGGTGTAACATATAGGCTTGAAAAACTGACGTTAAATGTTCAAGGTAGAGCTCAGATGCATGGAAGAAACCGTTGTAGAAATGTTATTTTAAGAACAGCTACCTGACTATTGCTGATTTACACATTGCCCAGGCTAATACATACGTTGATGCTTTTTCATGGTCAGCAACTTACAGCATACCAAAAAATGTTTCAATTAGATCTTACTTAGTTTTGATCTTCTGACAAGAGTCTAAGTGTACCATTCCTGAGATATCTAAACAGATACATTCATTACCTATAATACAAAAGTAACATAAACACATGTAAAACGTATCTTTATATTGCTGGGTACAGACTCATGATTTCCTGTGTACCATAATGCAATTTATTATGACAGTATTATGGCTATGGGTCTAGCTGACGCCAATGCAAAGAGCATGTATGGTCAACCTGCATTGATTTGCATGTTTTCCCTGATGGGCCCTTTTATGTTATTTTTTTCCAGATTTTACTTTACTCTGCCCTCATTCACACAATTGATAATTTCTCCCTCATTATTTTTTAGTTGTAGATAATATAGCCAGTTGTAGCATTTAGATGTGTATGGTTTAGCTGCAGCTCTACATTTTTTTTCTCCTTTTTTTTTTTAATGATTTGTTTGTTTGACGCCTTGTGCAATCATTCAGCTACTATTAATTGTGTGATGGCACTGTATCAAGTCATGTCTATTTTATTTCCTTTTTTTTTATTGACTATGGGGTATATTTTTCATTGTTTTCTAGCAAGATGTGCATTACTTTTGCTCAAGATTCACCCTTTTGTCAGTCAACTTCTGATTTTTACACAGCTGTTCCCCCATTTTTAAATGAGATTTACCTATGGAAAATTGCATCAAACAAGATTCAGCTGTGTGGAAAATTAAAAAAAGCGAGACCACATCTTTTCAATGGGAATGCTTTACTCTACTATTCATTCTTATTATCGATCAGCAAATGTGCACTGTCATTTTCACCTAACAGTCAAACAATTTCCTGGTTTTAAGCTGATAAATCTGTATTTCTCGCTTTTGATCTATAGATTTTTTTTCTTCCATGCAAGTGCTAAACCTTTTATTTAAATACAGGATCAGCACTTTATGCATACAGACATATATACACACACACACACACACACACACACACACACACTGATGCTTCAGTAAGTTGTGTTTTTGTATGGGCCAACAGTTTGTTTTGAATGACTCAAAGATTATATTTTATCTTACTGATTTTACTGCTCCTCTGTTTTCAGAGCTCCCTTTGTTTATTCCTATTTGATGTTTTAGGCTGGGCACACACCTTACAACCATCGCAAGACTTCTGTCTTGCGATGGTTGTAAGGTACTTAAAAAAACGTACGATCTGCCTATGTTGCATAGGCAGATCGTACTTGCGATGATCGCAAGCCACGCCCCCTGAGGGGCGGGCTTCCGATGACCGCAATGCCGAACGGGCAGTGTGCGCTTGCGCACACCGGCCCGTGCGGCTGTTATCGTACGGACATGCCACAAACCCGCCGAACATCGTACGATGCTCGGCGGGTTTTCAAACATGTCCGTAAGTTTAAAGTCGTGCGACCTTACAGTAGTAGAGGTCGCACGGCTTCCACACACCTTACGATCATCGTACGATCGCGGGATTTCCCGCGATTATCGTACGATAATCCTAAGGTGTGTGGGGACCCTAAGGCTGGAATAAAACAGCAGCATGCTAAAGCAGAGATAGGTGTGAATGGGCCCATATAGTTTACCTTTCCTTTTCACACTCAGGCCTGGTTCACACCTGGGCGTTTTACAGCGTGTTCCTACGCGCTGTAAAACGCTCAAAATGTGAAAACCAATGATTGCCTATGGGCATGGTTCCCACCCGGGCGTTTTACAGCGCGTAGGAACGCGCTGCAAAACGCCCTACGCCCAAAGAAGTACAGGAGCTTCTTTGGGGCGTATTTGCCGCGCGTATCCATTGGGATACAGCCAGGTAGCCCTTGGAAACGCGTATTTGTCGCACAGTTTCTTTTACCGCGGTAAAAACGTGCAGCAAAAATCGCGCGACAAACGCGCATATTCGATACACCTAGGTGTGAACCCAGCCTCAACGTCATAGCATAGATGTGAATCAGCCACATAGGATTTCTACTTGCAATGCAGAAAATGCATGAGTTTTGCTGCATGAAAATGGGCAAATGTGAATAGGCCCTTTAATAGTGTTTGTGTGGGACAATGCCCTCTTGCCAAGTGCCAGCATGTTAAACAGATTATTGGCACCTGAATTTTGCAGTTTAAAGTGATCCCATGGGTAACAAATGACACCGATAATAGCAGTAGGAAGTCATCAACTCCATGAGCTCAGCAATGTCCAAAGATACTCGTTAGAGATCCAAATAGTAACTTTATCATAGTTGCTATTTCTATCATAATAATCAGGCCCTGTATGTGACAATGGCCCAGCTAGCTGACGGGCAGCTTTGGCACATAATTTTATATTGCAGAATGGGTCAAGGCAAGGTTTGCCTACTCTTGATTGCCAGGAAGAAGAAAAGACTCTAAGCAGCACAGAGGTGATTTTCTGCAAGCACGGGATATGTGGTTGCAGCTGCTGTTAGCTTTTCTTTTATCTACTGGTTGGCTTTAAGAAAAAACAAACACCGTTTGTGTTTTCAATAAAATAAAAAGGCAGAGGAAGAAATTTGTTTCTGTGGATATGTCATGAGGCTTTCTCCTTGGGTCTGCCTCTGTAGTTTTGTCAGGTTCAAATATTCACACTTGGCTTTGACAGTTTGCATATTTTGCCTGGTTTCAGCAATAAAAAAAAAGCATCTTTTATACACTAACAAGGATCTGAGCTTAGGCACGGTGATTAATTTAAGTCAAATTGGGAAAAGGAAAGCCTTTGTTTGCAGTGTGTGCTGAATCCTAGGTATAAAGCAGATATGGGCACTGATCTCCTGAGCCTTTTCTCATATACTTTAGAGTTTATCAGCTTCAGAAAACTGTATTTCACCATTGTTGGGTCACAGTGCACAGGAGAAAATTAACTTTTCCCTTCAATTGCCTGGCTTGTTATATGACAATATGGAGAAAAGGGCGATTTACTGGTTAGACTTGGAATGGCTTGTCTTTTTTTTTTTTTTAAATGTCCTTATGTTACTATGACAGTATACCATTATCACATGTGGACACAAATTCAATATCTGGGATAGAAGTATTCCAGATTAGTCAAAAGGGCGCACACGTCTATTTACTTACACATACCCACACTGGCTAAATAGAGCCCTGATACAATTTGAATAATTTTTCCAACACACAAGCTCCTGAAAGGCTATGAATGCAATATGTAGTTTAGTCCCTGTTCACACTTGGGCATTTTAATGCTCAAAGCTAAGTGCGACAAAACTCTCAACGCTAGAAATCCTATTAATTTCTATGGCCTCTGTTCACACATGAGTTTTGTCATAAGCTGTAAAACGCAGAGCGCTGGAAAAGGTAAATGAGCTTCTTTCAGACAGACAGATTACAGAACGCTTGGCCGCATAGACTCCAATGGAAGCGTATTAAAATGTGTGGCACAAGCGGTTTGAGCATTTTGTGTACACATTTCCTCATATACAGCAATGCATTTTAATCTGCTCAATAAAATGCTCTTACCATGGCATTCGACATAGACATTATGTGTGACAGTATTTGGATATTGTAGATCAGTTCTTTATGGTTTGTGGTTCATTTCTATAATTGTACAACATGTCCATTTTAAATCAGGAGTAGCGGAGGGTAATATCCCTGTGAGTTTCAGTTCCAATTCGTTTACATTGGAGAGATTTTACTTTTCTAACTGCTATGGAAACAACATTCCTCCGTTGGAAGTGATCAACATTTATTGTGGTTATGTAGAGGTGCAGTGATGATGTATATGTACATTTTCTTGACTCATATTGCTGGCTTTTTTAATTTCTGTGGACTTTTTAGTAGGCCTGAGCCCTACAAATTCATAATTCCTTCATAGGAAACTCTGTCTAACACTGGGGTTGGATTGTAAAGCAGCTGACCCCCCCCTGGTGCCATTGTAATAAAATCTCTGCACACCAGCTCTGCCTCTCCAGGTTACTCTGCACGGTTCAGGTGGTGTTGTTATTATGAATATTATAAACTGCTCAAAAAAAATTAAAGGAACACTTTGAAAACATATCAGATCTCAATGGGGAAAAACATCATGCTGGATATCTACTGTATACCGGACGGGGTAATGTGTTAGGAACGAAAGGATGCCACATCGTTTGATGGAAATGAAAAATTATCAACCTACAGCGGGCTGAAGACACCTCAAAAATCAAAGTGAACAAATTGACGCAGCAGGCTAGTCCATTGTGCTGAAATTTCATTGCAGCAACTCAAAAATGGTACTCATTAGTTTATTTTGTACTCATTTTGTAGGTCTCTGACAGTGCTCCTCCTTGCACAAAGGAGCAGATGCCGGTCCTGCTGATGGGTTAAGGACCTTCTACGGCCCTGTCCAGCTCTCCTGGAGTAACTGCCTGTGTCCTGGAATCTCCTCCATGCTCTTGAGACTGTGCTGGGAGACACTTCTGGCAATGGCACGTATTGATGTGCCATCCTGGAGGAGTTGGCTTGCCTGTGCAACCTCTATAGGGTCCCGGAAAAAAAACAAAACGTCAGTGGCCTCCACCTGTAAAATCATTCCTGTTTTGGAGATTGTCTCATTGTTGCCCATCTAGTGCACCTGTTGTTAATTTCATTAACACCAAAGCAGCTAAAACTGATTAACAACCCCCTATGCTACTTAACTGACCTGATCAATATCCCAGGAGTTCCATTGACTTGATGCTATACCCGGATTCAAAAGTTTCCTTTCATTTTTTTTTTTGAGCAGTGTATCTTAGTGAGCTTGATAAAGAAGGTTAATGCTTGAAACTGTTTTTTTTTGTAGTACATGCTCATGTTATTACAATAAATCCTGATATTTACCTGACATAGTCATGTAAAAGTCTAATTTGTTTATGAACTTAGAGAACATGTAAAAGGTCAGCAGGAGGCACCAGTGGAATCCCTAAATTTGACAGGGGTGCCTTAAGCAGATTTTTAGATTTAGTCTTATACTTAGACTATCCTGCATTAGACTGCGCACAAGTTGGGAATGGTAGTATGGTTTGTCCACCTTAGTGAAACAAACACATTTAAAGCTCTGGGTAAGAGCAGACATCGGAAGAAAAAAAAAAAAACCTCCTGTGTCTTTGAACTGCTTTAATTTTGTTATTGGGGCCTGACTCACCTGCTTCAGGACTAAGACCTGACACATGTCATTCCGTGACCAATGAGAGTGCCTCAGTGGCCAATAAGTGCACTATGATTGGACAGAGCAAAGGCAGATCATGTGGCCTAATGCTAAAATCAGGGAAGTCAGGCACCTACTAAAGTGAAACTAGTTTCAAAGATACACACACAGGAAAGCTGTCTCATCAACAAAAGGTAACAGTAGGGATCTTGTGGTATATGTTCTTAAGAAATCCTTTTTTTTTTCCTAATTAAAACCTCTTGGCAATTTTAATTAACAGTATTGGGACATCTGTAAAACACACATTTAGGTAATCTAGAATGTGTTAAATGTACTTAAGGAAAGGCAAATCACAGTCAAACCCTACTAGCGAGCTAAGTGACAATATTACCCCGACAAAGTGCTCCTTGCCCCTCTCCCACAGTGAGAACAATTTTTTTTCTTACTACAAAACACAAAATTACACATTGTCTAAATAACAGACACAGTCTTTGCGTACTTAATAATGTTAATTTTAACATATTAAAAAAATACAGTCACATTAAAAAGAACAGTTAAAAACTGTAGCAGAGGACATATGAAAATATTGTGTATATTTATACATTCAATCTACAATATTTGACATTGCTGATACACATTTTAGAGCTTTGTTAATGGCCCAAAACAGTATACTGCACATTTTTATTAGGAATCACAGATCTGCAGTTAGGACTTGTACACTGTTAACAGTCCCATTTTATGTACATAATAAGCACACAATTATTTTATTGGAACAGTCAGCAACATAGAAAACCATTAAAGGATTACAAAAGAAATTGTGTAACTTGTTTCAGTGTAGTGTTCAGCTAACTGGTAAATACATTGAGTTTTAGGATTAGAATAACTGACCATATACAGAAATCACATCTTGTAGACATAACCACTGCAAAGCTATGTAGAATTTTCTCTTAAAAGCATTATCTGTACCATTATTATTTAAAACCACAATTTTCATAATCCAACATGAAGCATAACACCACACATCTGACACTAAAGGATAGGGCAGGGAAATCGTAAACTTTGTAAATGAATATAGTTTATTCTGTTATGCCTAGAGAAGCTTTTGGAGAAAATACAAGTGTACCTCAGCATGTAACCCTCTGAGCTTGGAAAGACTGAGCTTGGAAAGTGTTTGCATATATTTTGAAACATATGGGTACGCCTTACACCAGCTTCAGGGCTCCTCTGCACAGTGTGGTCCCTACTATAATCTAGAGAGGTACCCACATTAATATAGGAGTCTGCTACATGGCAACATCATGGCTCCCCTACATAGTGTTGTTCCTACTGTAGTCTACAGAGGTACCCACATTAACATGAGTATGCTGCACACCAATGTCAAGGTTTCTCTGCACAGTGTGATCCCAACTATAGTCTACAGATGTACCCACTTTAATACGACTCAGTGGTTAGCACTGCAGCCATATTAAAGCCTTACAGCACTGGGGTCGTCTGTCCGAATCCTGGCCAGGGCACTATCTGCATGGAGTTCTCCCTGTGCTTGCGTTGGTTTCCGCCCACACTCCAAAGACATGCTGGTGGGTTAATTGATCCTAGTATGTGCGTGCATGTGAGATAGGGACCTTAGGTTGTAAGCTCATTGAGGACAGACACTAATGTGAATGAAGAGTATGTAATAAGGTTTGTAAATTGATGGTGCTATATAAATGTTTGTCACAGACAGACATTAAGGCTACGCTGCACAATGTGGCCCCTACTATAATCTACGGATGCACCCACTAATAATTAGATAAGGTGATGGAAAAAGTTGAGCTCAAGGTTATCTGGAGGTTAACCCCCTCAGCTCTTTAATAATACAGCGATATGCAAGGGCCAGTGTTGCTCAAAGTAGCTGAAGCCCTTTAAACCAAGAAAAAAGATGAGTGAATGTAGCCAAAACAATTTTACAATCTTAACGTGCTGTCATCCCTAAAATGTTATAACTAACAAGGAGAAACAGAGGGCTTTGAATATAGCACCCAAGAAAGATCTATTGCACAAAAAAATGTATTAATACAAATATAAAACACACTATTAAATATTAATCATTTTTTTGCCCATTACTGTATTTAGCATATTACATTTATTATTTCCTGAGAATGTTTTTAGATTCAAGAGAAAAATTGCACAAAACTTCACTTATATGGTCTGTAAATTTGTATATAAATAAATAAATATTTAAAAAAAACAAAAGACAGGTGTGTTGATACCCTTATGCCTAGACAAGGCAGGAGGCCATTGATATAATGCTGTCCATTGTGAATTAATATTCTCATGCAGTTGATTTTAAGCAAAAAGGGAGGCAAAATAGACCCAAAATTTGCTGCTTCCCCAAAATGTTATATATTTACCAAATATAATACTCATGGTGACCATAAGCTAGGTCTATAAAGATCACATGATGTGATCTCCTTTATACACTCAGCATGCAGTCACCCCTGGAGTCTTAAGGTGCCCATACACCTGCAGATTATCGCCCCTATCTCACATGCACACACGTGTCTTCCGAGCACGCTTGAAAACCTGCCCAAGCGCACACTGCCCGCTCAGCATTGGAATCATCGGAAGCCCTCCACTCAGCGGGGAGGGATTATGATGATCGCAAGTACGATCTGCCTGTCCAAGATGGGCAGATCGTACGAGATTTTAATTACCTTAACGAAAGTTGTGCGATGGTTGTAAGGTGTATGGCCAGCTTTAGGCAAGAATGTTTTTGGATTGATTACTCATTATAGCCTGTTTGGAAGGAGGAGAGAAGATTTTAAAGATGGAGCATTATTTGCCACCCTTTTGCTGATCATCGATTACAGCATGAGAATACTATTATTATTTTCTAATAGACAGCTTTACATAAATGACCACTGGGGAACCTGCCTCGTATAGGCATAAGAGGATTAACATAACCGGTATTTTTTTTTCCATAGCATACACAAATATACAGACTTTATAAGGGACGTGTTGAACAAGCATTCTCTATATTGGTTATGAAGCAGATAAAATCCATAAAACACGTGAATAACACCCACAAAATGCAGAAAAAAAACCTACAATCCACAAATCAACCTTATAAGGGTATAATAAATGTATAATGCTGAATAACATAATTGTCTCAAAAAACTATTGAATATATTGTATATCTATAGGTTTTTAATATCTATTTTCATGTTAATATGTTGTAACCAATTTGTTCATATTTATACACACAAACTTTATGTGCAATAGACCTTTCTTGGATGTTATTTTTAAAGTCTGTTTCTTCTTGATGGTTGTAGCTGAAGACCTTACAGGCACATGCAATACAAAACATGAACTGATAAATTGGTAAGGCCTTAAAATGCTCATAACCAAAAGGAAGGTGTGGAAAGAGGGGGAATATTAACGATAACGACCCTCTTACTTTGCACCCTCCCAGTTGGTTACAGGCTGATTGACCACTTATAATTTTTTCACTACATGCTTTTGAAGCATTCACTGTGCCCAAATGAATAGCCCTTTAGTACCCAACATATCTGTTCTTATTTGCACTTTGATTAGTCCAGACATGATTACTTATGTTGTTTTTATGACCTACAATACAACTATCCACATGCTTCGCAAATCCTAACCTTACTTTATGTGTTAGAAGTTCCCACATGGCGCAACAAAATCTGGACATTTTGCACTGGGCCCACTGGATACGTGAAGGGCATGCCTAATTACAAGTGGAAAAATGTATGTAATAACCACATTTACAAAATTTATAATTTTGCTACCCTGATCCATGATATCAAGTTTGCCAGAAAGGTGTAACAGTGAAGCTAGGTTGTTAAATATGAAAAGCAACATTAACACTTCTATGCAATTAAGGTTTTGTGCGTTTTCCCTGCTAAGCAAGGCAGTGCGGTGCTACTTTGGTTTGTGATGCTATTATGTGAAAGCTGAAATGACTAAAATTATACTTTTTTTTTCTAGAATAGTAAAAAGGTGAAAGAGAGAGCAAGAAAGAAAGAAAGAAATCAATGAAAAATGTGTCAATCAGTAGTAGCTAAAACGCACTCACACCGGCACTTGGAAATAAAGCAGACAATTCAAATTGATTTGCCTTCTCTTAACTATTAGTGTCATTTCAGCACACAATGCATCGGTTCAAAAAAGGTGTGATCGTGTAATGATAAAACAGCAGACATTAAGCCATTAAAAGCCAAGGCACATAGTTAAATACATGCTGCTGGAGGAGAGTGCATGATTATTGAAGAAGGGGAGAGGTTTGACTCAAAGTATGGAAGAAATAATGAATAAAAAACAGCACTTTCTGTGTAATGTTTATCCATTGAATAAGCAATTGAAAAGTGTTATGTTGTTGAAGGAGGATGTTAGAAAATACAGAAAGATGTTTGTGTGATTATTGGAGGAATTATACTTACGAGTTCAACTCAATTGAGCACACAAACAATGCAACTAAAAGGTATCTGCAGGCAAACAACACGCCAGGCCGGTAATCCTGGAAGAAGTAAGCCTCACACACAGTGCTGAACGTCATGGTCTAATGAAGTAGACCAGAGGTATTTGTATAGAAGGCACCATGCATACCATCATAGGAATGCTGCAGAGACTTCAAAAAGGCATGTCCATCTGTTTAACAGTTGCCCACGCTAGGCTTGCTGCTACCTTAGTACACAATGAGATAATTCCTACTTACCGATTCCTGGAATCAATGCAACACTCCCATTAAGTATATAAAAGATCTGCTACAGGTTTTCAAAATCTGCATTGGATCCTAATAGTTCCTGTTACTTTTCAGCACTAGCACTCAGAAAAGGCAAAATATTAAGCCCATCAATTTGAAAGGCTTATGTGTAAACGAGTTAGGGGAAATGCACTCAATCTGCAGTCATCTGGGTATGCTGTGATTTTTAATTTGGATGCTCTGACCTTATTGCATTAGCTTTTGTTTTTGCATGGGATGCACTCAACACCTACATCTCACAGCTGGTACAGCACTTTCAAAATCAATATTGCTAAAGTGCATAGTGTCAAATGGTTACAATAAAGAATTTTACGGCATGAGCAGGCTAGAGCTGTTGGAAGACACGCCATTAAATCTAAAACAACCTGGGCAGAATCTATAGCAGCTACTTCTGAAACATGCAGCAATGACAAAGTTTGACAAGTGCATTAAAGGACTCTGCAAAAATCATGTCATCCTATAATGAGCTGAAGACTAGGGAAATGGATTGAAAAGAAAGCACTTCTTATTTACAGAACTAAAAAAAAAAAAAATTACATAATCTTTAATTTCACTCACCAAATCTCTAAATTTCAAAACAGAGGCTTTAAAAGGAGAAAGATCAGAATTTGAATAGACAAGTCTAGCCTGCCTATTGCTGATTGCAACTAGTGAAAGTGGAAAATATAGATATAAGGATACACACATTTTTATGCATGTGTATACTCTGAGTGCTTTGGTTTCCTTCAAAATTACTCCTCAAAAAACACTGAAAGGTTAATTGGCTTCTGACCACACTGACTCTCGCATGATTGAGATGCAGAGATGCATGTATGACCAAAGTTAGGTGTATTGGATTATAAATTACTCTGGGCATGAACTTTTAAGAATTGTTTTATGTACTTAGAGTCCTGCATAATATTTTAGTACTATATAAATATGGAGGAAAAAAATAAAAAAGGTATTAGAGAGACAGGTAAAGAGAACTGCTAGAGTCCATACAATTACAGATGTTCCTCACTTACCGGCTTACCTGCTTTGCGACCACTCGCACTTACGACGGACCGCCGATCGACCTCGCGTCAGTGCGACGGGTCGCCGGCGGAAGTGACATCCCCCGATCTTCACTGCAGGTCTCGGTAAGTATTTCCATTGCCGGATGTACAGTACACTGTTCGGTACTGTACATCGGCAACGCTATACAGTACTGTCCTAATGCAGTACAGTACTGTATAGTGTTCCTCACTTAACGACCAATCCGTTTAACGACCTGGTCGTAGGAACGGAACTCTGTCGTTAAGTGAGGAATACCTGTACTACTCTGAATGCCACTATAGGTGCAATAAATATCCTTAGCCTGCTCCCAGCTGCATTCTTACATTAAAACAACACTTTTTCTTTGAATTTTCCTAACATGTATGTATCAAAAACCTTGAAATAACTAAAATATTTTACTAATAGCAAACAGATTAGGTTAGGTTCAGGCACTAACGTACTGTAACTAGAGTTTTAATAAATATTTCAAAAAAGTATATACAGAAAAGGCTACATTTTTAGGGTTCTAGACTATAGAGCCTAAAGTCTAGAAAACCATTACGCCCATGCATATTTTAACAAATCTTGTCTGTTGGTGTCACTCTGATTTTTCTATTTCAGCTCACTTAACCAAAAGATTTTTGTCTGAAATGTTCTTTCAAAGACAAAGAAAAAGACTGTCTCTAGGCAACCAGACAGACTGATGTTCACAGCATCACAGACTCTTGCAATACTAAACCGTCACGACGATTTCGATAGGCCGGACCACTGACTCCAGATTTGGAATACAGATAGTGTGGAGGGGTGCCATGATCATCTTGTGGAGAAGTTCTTGGTCTTACTGGACTGTTAATTGACAAAGATGAAAAATTGTTGACTGGACTTGCAGGCTGCTGCGCGTCTGGAGATCTTTGTAAATTTGACAAATGACTTCTTGATGTTTCTTTGTTTAAGGGTTGTCTAAATGTCTGAAACGATAAATCAGGGAAGACTGTGTGGTCTGCAACATAGTCTATGGGTGGAAGAATATACTTTTGGTTTTCTTTATGGTTAAAATTGCCTAAACGCAGAGTGGTATTTTCATCTGCAGGTACAACTTCAATTCTATTAGAGGGTGACATACCAGGGTTTTGCCTAACACTTGAATTGACTGTAATTTTATCAGGAGGAACATCAAAGCTATACCCATAAAATTTACTGGATGGACTAGCCCAGTTTACTGGTGAATGAGGTTCACTGTTCAAACGGTTCACTGAATATTTAGCACTCTCTGGATAAAGAGGAGGACTGCTGTGATACGGTGGTGGAGGTTGTTTTTGACTGTACCCGTCATCCGTACCCTGATATAGTGGAGAACGTACAGGAGAATGTGTTTGCATACCGATTCCTGAATTATTCTCAATTAACCTAGTTGGACTGGAACCTTTAGAGGGATGCCGTGAGGAAGTGGCACTGATGTACATCACATTCCTTGGAGAGGACAGGTCTGCCGAATGCCTAGAATTTTCAACATGATTGTCATTTTCATTTTCACCTCCAGAAACATTATCATACTGCGATGCATTTGACCCTCGTTTACTTCCCACCTCAACAACCCTATTTCTGTGTTTAGCAGTCACAATGCGAGTCTCAACCTGGACTACGGCATTATAGTCTGGTGGTTTTACTTTTACTTCACCCATGTGTTTCAGAAGAAGTTCCTTATTTCTAGAGTCCGAAGGCAAGTTCCATTTTGGAGCGATTCCCTTAGATACACTAGACGTTGCATTTGAGTTTTGATTAGCAGTAGCATGATCATAGTACTTAATGTTGTCCTGGGACAACGTGCTGTCTGGTGGAAACTTCCTATAATCTTGCTTAGGTTGTTCTGCACGGAAATCAGCTCCTCTTTTTGATGACTTAAGGGTAGACTTTTCTATGGAATTCTTTCTTCTCCTTTCTCCAATTGGGGACACTTGCTGAGGTTTGTTAGGAGATGATACTTTCTCAGGTTTTGGAAGTTTGCTATTATTCTTTTGCCCATTCATAATATGATTCATGTGTACTGGTGGTGGTTCAGGAGGAACTTGACCCAGTGGCTTTTTGGGGAATTCTTCCTCTTTACCTAAAGTTAAAGTATAAGAAAATGTGTTACTTTAGCAGCAACTGAGAAAACCTACATAAACTTTTTGGCTGTGCTGTGTTCTATGAAAACATTCTGATGCAGTTTACTCCAAACAATTCTAAAACCGTTAAAAGCATTTCTAAAAACTAAAACTTCCAACATAAAAATTCCAGACCATTCATCATAGTTTAAAACACTAGACACCAAATTAAAGGCAAACATTTCAGCTGACCCCAGTATTTTCTTTTCTAACACTTTGCATACAGTGGAGAATGATTAGAACTTCCGTCAGACATTTATAGCTGTCTGTTTCCCCCTTGGGGAGTTTTCTCTTTACCTAATATTCCTGTAACACATAACAAGAAACACAGACTGCAAAATAAAACCTCATAAGGATTCTTAGCTTTCCAATTTCCACTAAGAAGTGTTTTAATTGCTGCTTCTGTCCCCTTCGGAGATGTTTCCAATCATTTCCTGTCCCCCTGACCCCATCACAATGACAGAAAATGATAAGAAATTTGCCCAGCGAGGACACAGGGCAAAGTAAATCTTTCCCCACTCCATCCAGTACAAAAGAAAAATGTTTGGCTAGACTTCGGTTTTAAAACCTCTGGTAAGCAAAATAAATGATTGAAATGATTATTCTGTGGCAAAATCCAGTTGGTTTTTCACCACATGCACCATGTTCAACCACTCTGGATGCGTTATAATTCAAAATTTAATCAGATATCACATTTTACTTCTTGACAGTTTTTTTTTAACGTTTTGTCAGTTAGCAGCATGATGAACTGAAAGTGTCATATACATACACTGACACAGTGCTACATCTTCTAAAATGGGACCATTGTAATTAGCTAATTTCCATTGGCAAGTCTAAATGCATAGATTTCATTCACACACATGTAGTTCTCTCAGTATGAAGAATCATGTTAATTAAAGGTGTCAGCAGAAACTTTTTTACCCAAGTTTTTATTTTACGCATATTAGTTCTTCAATATATAAGCTTTTGCAAGCATTGTTTACATTTGCTAAATCTGTTATACTTAATCTGTCATTCTCGGCCACCTGAGGCTGCCACACAAAACAACCTATGTATTTAGAGCGCTACTACTGTTGGTATAAAGTAAATGAAGAAACTCACATTTGGGAAGTCCTTGGGGATTCTCCGGGGGTGAAGTGATGGCCTCTGTCAAGCTCGGGTGAAGGCTAAGCTTGAAAAAGAGGCTTGCGCCTCGAAACGCGTAGCAATCTACCCCTCGCACACCACTGGAAACTTTCTCACACCCCCCCTGTGACACTCAGAGAGGAGAGCACACTCTCTATGCCATCACGGCTTGGTCTCCTACACCCGCTGACTAAGACGACCGCTGACCGCACGTGTCACACAGTACCCCCCTACAGAGCACTCCTGGCCGCTACGGCTCAGCCTGGCCAGCTGAGCCCCGCCGCGAGATAGCTGCTCCTTCTCCTTAAATGTATCCTTGCAGCCGTCCATACCATTGCATTTCATCGTGCCTCACTTCCCTAAGGACTCCATCCCTTCACCCCCGGAGAATCCCCAAGGACTTCCCAAATGTGAGTTTCTTCATTTACCTTATACCAACAGTAGTAGCGCTCTAAATACATAGGTTGTTACGGCTTGGTCTCCTACACCCGCTGACTAAGACGACCGCTGACCGCACGTGTCACACAGTACCCCCCTACAGAGCACTCCTGGCCGCTACGGCTCAGCCTGGCCAGCTGAGCCCCGCCGCGAGATAGCTGCTCCTTCTCCTTAAATGTATCCTTGCAGCCGTCCATACCATTGCATTTCATCGTGCCTCACTTCCCTAAGGACTCCATCCCTTCACCCCCGGAGAATCCCCAAGGACTTCCCAAATGTGAGTTTCTTCATTTACCTTATACCAACAGTAGTAGCGCTCTAAATACATAGGTTGTTTTGTTCTTGTTACCACAGGGTACCTCTCCCTGTTCACAAAAAGCTTGCACACTGTATCCCAGCCTGAGTGACCCTTTCCAGCCACCGTGGACTCCCAGATAGTGCGCTTTCTCCTTTTGTCTTTGTTTTTTGAGGCTGCCACACAGACATTACATCTTTATTTGATGCAACCAAAAACTGTTGGCTTAGAAGACTAACTTGATGTCTATGAGCACCTTAAAGTATTCCTGTGACAATAACCAGTTTTAAAAACCAACACATGCAGTAAAAAGCTAACATTTCTCTTGGTATAAGTATGACATTGACCAGGCATGAGCAAAGTTACCTGGCCCTGTAATGCATAATAAGGTTAAAGGAATCTGGAAATTGCTGATCAAGGCAAACCGGTAAATGTGGTAATTTTAGTGGTGCATGAGTGTGCAGTCTGTCTGTGTGCTTTGTTTGTTTATGTCATACTTACCAACTGTCCTGGATTTTCCAGGACATTCCTGCTTTTTTTAAACTATGTTCCCATGATGGCTGTGTCCCAGGATCACAGCACAAGGTTCCCTGTGCACAGATACACCTTCAGGAGGACTCGGAGCACAAAAGTTGCAGCTCGCCAAGAGTTAAATCCCTCCGCTGATGCTATAGGAAGAAGAGTGTGGATCCACTATTGGGTGGAAATTTTGATAGGCAAGGAGTGTACAGGGATGCTGCTGTGCAGCTTCCCTGAATCTCACCATAATATGCATTCCAGTGCAAGTGCAGGAGGGCAGCCTGAGGAGTCAGTGTGGATTCTAAGCACCAGGATATGGAAGGAGGAGAGCCCAACTCTGCAATGAACACCTGACGGGTTATCACCATCGTTGACTGTACACAGGAACTTCTATCAAGAGTGTCATAGCACCTAGCAGTGACAGTGAGTTCTAGCAGTCTCATGTAATGTGTCTCCAGTTTATGACGGTCTCTTGAAGCATGTCCCCAGTCTCCAAAAACTCCTATAACATGTTCGCAGTCTCTGTAGCATTACAGTCAGTGAATATTATGTGCCATTTTTTGCTTACATCAGGGGCCACACTTCAGGCCCCCTATAGCAAGTAAGTTAATTACAGCTGGAATATACTGACAATATAGTCCTGATTGCAGCACTCAATGTTTTGTTGTACTTTACACAATCCTGACATCTGCACCCTATGTGCTATGTCTGCAAGAGCTGTTGGGTCGCCACACTTTATATAGAGTGTAGAAACCAAAAGTTGTAGCTATTTAAAAACAATTGCATAAATAATTTTACTATAGAACAATAACCTTCTTGGCTGTGTTTGTCCTTATGACAAAATGCCATGTATATACAGTATTTTAAAATTAAATTGTACAAAAGGTTAAACTATGCATTTGTTTTTATTTTAATGCTGGCAACTATGTATGTGTGCAAATTTGCTGTGTGCTATTACTGAGGCTTGCCAATAGTACTACACTTACTCCAAAGTCTGGGTTTTCCAGTAAGGGCACAGGGTGAAAATAAACAGTGAGAAAGGCAGACACGTAGAAGGAGAATGTAACACTGCTCTGTGCAAAACTGAGAAGAGCAGAGAGATAGATGTGGTGCATGACCCATTGAGCCATGCAACCAAACTGATTTTGTAGAGGAAAAATTCCAGTACTGCTAACAGGAAAGAGAGGGTGATTTTCTGCAAGGAAGAGCTAGGACAGGGCGAGTGAGGGAAAATGTGAGTATATTCACCAAGACTGTAAAGCTGAATTGGTGCATTCAGTTGGTGGTCTTTTTTTTTTCTTTTCATACCACAAATACAGGAAGAAAAGCACTGTATATATGTGTGGGGGAGCAGGATATGGAGGGAAAGCCAATAGCTATGTTGGGTATAGGACCTCACTAAACTGGAAGCAGAATCTCCGATGTGAACATGGTACAAAAAACTTTAATACCATAATACATACATACGTACGGACAGACACACACACAAATCAAGTTTGAAAGCGGACGACTTGAAAATAAAACAAAATACAGCTAAGATTGACCAAAAGCTGTTCTAGTTTTTAATTAAGTTAAAAGTATGCACAGTCTATTTTATAGAGATATAAGCTTACTTTTTCTACTGCTAAATTATTCCCACATGTATCCAAGTGACTGGTTGTACAGCTGCCCATCTTCACACCCCAACATGAGCATTGTGTTCCTGCTTAGTACAGCCTGCACATTGGAATCTTGTTCATATGTAACCTGCCATATGCCTGCCCTTCTGTGCAACTCTACTACATTCACTGCTACAAGTTTATCAACTACAATGCCAGAGCTTAATCATAGTCACAGACTGATGTCCTCATATTGCTGGAAATGTGTTGCTATTGATTTAATTACATTTTTCCCCATAAGAAGACAAAGAAAACATGGGGTAGTGACATGTGACTGAAGGATAGTGTGGTTGATGGAAAAGAGAAAAGGTTTGATTGCTCCCATTAGTTTCAGCAATGAAAGACACATGGTTTTCCCTATATCAGTACTGCAATTTTTTGTCCACACACATCTGATCATAGAAAATATTTGCATTTGTATGTGAGCTTTGGTATTGTTGGGTCATCTGTGCAGAAAACTGAATTATTCAGCATGTCCCTTAACAACTAAATGAAAGGAATCATTTGTTCAAAAGAGTGAGAAAAAAACATTAAGAGGCAAGAGCACTCTTATAAAACAAAACCTTTTAATATAATCCATCTTTGTCTTGGATGGTATTTAAATGTATGTCCCATTTGTTAATAATGTCACTCCTGCAGTTCTTTGGGAGTTTGTGTTAAGCTTGCCTCCCACTCAATGGTTTATGCTGATTCTGAAACTTAAATACCACATGAAGTCAGATTTAACACCTGAACTCACAAATCTAGCAAGTTATTGGGTGAAATTCAGAATAAAAGCCGGCCAATTAAATATAACTCAAAGTTAGAGACGAGCTGGGTGTTTTTTTCATTTCAATCATTAAGAAACTTATTTTAAGCACAAACACATGTTGAATAATTTTAATAAAAAATCTTACAACAAAGACAATTTCAAAGGCTCTCAGTTCTGTGGTTGAATGTCCCCCTCTGGTGGTAATATGCTGCTTAGCTCCTGTATTAGTCTCCTTTGAAGCCATTTCCTGCACAGTGAATATATCAGCTCCATTAATTTTAAAAGCTATAATTTTAGTCAATGCTGGATATACTGGCTATTGCTGCATATTCCTGTCAATGATAAATTAACAAAATACACTTGAATGTCAAGACTGTATTAGGGTGTAAATAAACAAAGCCTCATTTTAATGCACTAATGTTTTACCGTTCATGTGTTTTTGTATGTCCCAAGTTGCAATTTGCGGTCTACAACAATAATTAAAACAGCACAAAATTGAATTAACAGAAACAGGACAAAAGGCGGAGGTGTTGATTTCACAGAAACTACAGCGTTCAGCTTTAATGGGGAGGCAAAACTGTAGTGCGTTAACGAAGCCATGCTTTAAAAAATTCACTTCCTTAAGACTAAATGCCCCTTTAACTATCACAGCATGGATTAAGTCTAAAGAAAGGGCAGGCATTGCTTTATTTTAGTTAAATGTCATGAGAAAGCACCTGCTTTCTGTAGTGATAAAAAACTGACATCCTGCTGCAGCATTTAGCAGTCATTATAATGAAAAATAATGTGCTGAAAACTGCCAGAGAAATCAAAGCCTCTTATGCCTCTGCACGGTGGCTGCTGTGGGAATATGGTACTATAACACAAAATGCCTACAACAAGAGCAGAAAGTGTGAATATAGATTTCTACAGCACTGTGCAACAGAAGAAATATTCTGGGAGCTATAGAGCAGTGAATGTCAAAAGAAAACATTTTAGGCCACTTCAAAACCGTTCTATTGTAGTCTACATTTTGCCCTGAAGATCATCCCAGGTGGGTAAGAAACATAAGGCTGTTTAGTCTTTAATAAAGGTTAAAAGTTTGTTGTTTTTTTGCTAACATCTTCTCAGTGAGCCATATAAAAGTAGGATAAGTATGGATTTTAACAACAGAAGCAACACTTTGTAATGAGACATTATGTTTGATGTGATGCTTGTAAAGCTATGTAACAGTGATATATTGTGGTGTTTTCTATGCAGAATAATGTCTGATTTACAGAGTCATCATTGCCTGTATTTTCCCTGCAGAACAAAGATACCCATAGAGGTTTGCTGGTGGACATGATTTCAGAATTTAGATTGCCCATTTGTTCTCACAAGATGCACACACTTACACACATGGCTGTATCCTATAGGTATAACAGTCAACCACAATGACATATCTCTGCACCAAGATAATGGTCTATCAGCTGTAAATATTCATCAGAGCCTCTATAGAGGATTTTCCTTCAACGTCACTGCAAAGATTGCCTGTCACAGTTGTATGCTCACACAGATTGCCAAACTAGTCACTTCAGATATAAGATAAAAGGCACGCCTAAAAGGTATTCATCACTTAGAAATTTGCTCACGTCTCCTGGTAACACTGAATTAAGCATGAATTATCATTACACTACCGTATATACAATACATTTTTCATTATTATTAACATGTATGTTAATAATGAAAAATGCAACTTTTCCTGGCTAAATGAGGTTGCAGATTCCCCACCACCACTATCACCCATTTCCCTAGTTCTTTTATGCTTGCAAGGCCTTTTTTGGATATCTTACGAAAATTTCCTCAGCTAATGTAAAAGGCTTAACTGCATGTTCTTTATGTTTGGCCAATGGCATATACAGAGAATATAACATTGTTATCTGAGGGATCTTGCTTTTCTCTCTCTCTCAATAGGAAACACTCAAGCATCCCCCTCCCGCTCAGTTACAGTATAAACCCACCTCCCTATAGCTCTTCTCCTCCATCCATGCACTGGAACCAAGCCCCTTAAGCTGGTCACAGACCTTACAACCATCGCAAGACTTTTCTCTTGCGATGGATGCAAGGTAATTTAAAAAAAACGTACGATCTGCCCATCTTAGACAGGCAGATCGTACTTGCGATAATCGCAAGCCCACCACGCTGAGGGGCGGGCTTCCGATGACCGCAATGCTGAACGGGCAGTGTGCGCTTGCGCACACTGGCCCGTGCGGCACACCCGCCGACAATCGTACGATTCTCCTAAGATAAATGTCAAAACGGCTGCACGTCTTCCACACACCTTGCGATAATCGTACGATTGCGGAATTTCCCGCGATTATCGCAAGGTGTGTGGGCACCTTTACTCTTCATTCTTCTCTAGCTGACTTGCTGTCATTCCACCTGCCCACCCCAGATAAAACTGAAGCACAGGACTACAACTTGTTACAAACCAAAAACTATTCAATGTTGTACTTCATAAATAAGCCTGTGACCGTTAAAACTAGATGAGTGATCTTTCAACTACGAAGCCTGAATCTCTCAGGTGGTAACCATTGAGGTGTTGGGGGGGGGTTAGATACGATTTAATACTGAATTCTTGTCAGCCTGGGAGATATACACAGTGAAATGATCAGGTACATTTAAACAATAGCAACATTAAATATCTGAACCCAAAAAGGAAAATGTAATCTATTGCAGTTTGCCAGCCCTTAGATGTGCTGGCCAAATTAGGTTTCTTATTTTTATTTAGCAGTCCCGTACCTAAACTTTGTCCCTTCGTGGTTATACTCATTTCTCTACTGTATCTATGACAGGAGTCATGGTTCTCACTCAGACTGGATATCAAACATGACTGCCTTTTTGCCTCCATGACATGGTGGATTAATGGAGCCAGTAATTTACAAAACAAAAGATAAGGATGTTCGTGCTTATTTTTAGCTCACAGAAAGTGACAAGGACATTGCATATCTTCCAAGTTTGACAAGTATTTTCTGTTCTTGCTGAAAAATTTCTTAGCCTGAAAAATGAAAACGAATGCAGCTGCTGCATCTAAGGACTGGTCAGCTGCAATACATTTACATGTTTGGTTTTGTGTTTAGCTTTTAAAATCTTCAAGTCTTACTGAAAAGTACCTTTAAATAATTGTTAATTAAAGTGAACCTGCAGGGCACAGAATGAATGCAAAGTAAGGAAGCAGTTTGATTGTAGGTGCCATATTTTCTATAGTTGCAGTAAAGGTCATTAAAGCACCACCGTAGAAGATCCCTAAATTTCCCAAGAAAATCGTGAATAGACACCCCACTCCCCCACCCGGCAATGTCACACGTCAGCTCTAACTATGGGGATGAGTGTAATTCATTCACCCCATACTTCTCATTTAAGCCTCATTCAGGCATCAAACACTGCCTTGTAGGGTGTGGTTATTTTTCCAAAAAGCCAGAAGTTTACATCTTTTTAGGGAGCTCTAGCTCAAATGACTATAACGTGTCACCATTAAGAGGTAAGATGTTGTTAACAAGTTTTCAGCACAACAGAGGTAAATATTAAAGTGTATGTATAGCAAAATCTTTTTTGTAGTTGCAGACAGAGCAGTGAAGGGTTAAAATTCCAATCACTTTATTTGGTGCTGCCTGTATTCTGTGAGAAAGATAAATCTCTAAAGAGAAATTTGGATTTTCCATTACATTCTGTAGCCATAGGACAAATGGTTAAAAGAACTCTGGGAATTTTTTATTAACCCTTGCAGTGGGGCTACTCCCACACTACAAGAGTTAAAAGCTTGTTTTCATTCAGGTGAGAAAACAATAATAAGCTACCCTCAACTGATCCTCACAGTCGGCTGGCTGACTGTTCCATGTAGCCTCTCCCCCCTCTGCTCCATCAGTCCATGGATCGTGACTCATCACATCCAATACACAGTGCATTGGACATGTTTGCCGAGGGAGAAGGCAGGCTCGAGGGAGCAATCTAACAACCAGCCGGTTGTTATGAGTTTAAATGAGTATAACTTTGTTATTTGCGCACCTAGACGAAAACGAGCACTTAATTATTGCACTGTGGTGGTAGCACCAGTGCAAGGGTTAAACATTTTTTCCCCAGAGTTCTTTACGGTAAATCACCCTACCAAGGTCCAAAAAGAAATAAAAATTAATAGAGGATTTAAACTCCTTCCACTACCCATCCAAAACAAAGAAAAGAGGGTATAGATGCACAAAGTTCACTTAAGAGAAGCCCAAAACACCTTGGGTCTAGTACAATCAACTGAGAGTAATACCATATAATATAGTTTGCAATATGCCCTCCCTATAAATCATAAAAAAAATGTGGGTGTAATAAATAATATAGCTCTTTTAATGACCTCACCAGCACTACTGAATGTCACACTGACCTCAGCATCCCTATTCTGTTAATACGCCATGTTTGGAAAAGCCCTGACAATTTTTGCTAAAACCAAAATGGATTGCTGGCACTTGTACAAGACGCAACCAAGGGATATAAGCTCTCTGGTGTTGAAAAGACATTTTAAACACGTTCCTGTAACACATGAAATGTTTCAATAGATTTCCGAAAGGTGTGCGACATATGGCAAGAAGCACAGAGCTATGGTGCTAAGCAGCAGTGTTAGAGCGTTACTTTATGAAGTGTGAACTTGACGTGAATTCTAGGTGCTTAGCAGCTGTGAAGCCTGTAATACACCAAGGTTGTATACAGTGATAAACACTACACTCATTCTATCCCAGCAATATGAAACACAAGAAGAATTGCAGCACTAACATAACTCAATTTAACCCCGCAGAAATATATTGCATCCTTCTGCCAACTACCCCCACTCCTCAGAAACATGGGCTGAATCGATATTATGAGAAGGCTGCCAATCAGTTTACTAGAAGCCACAATATATAATTGCATGCACTGTAAAATGAGAGGGTGAAAATGAGTTTACCCACCAAAACATGTATCTAGACCATATAGAAAAAAATATACACAAAGCAGCAGCTCTTAAAAATGTATTTTTTTGGGACAAAACATGTTGGGCCAACTTCTAAGCACTGGTCTCAAAATACAAATCACAAGTGAAAGTTAAGAGGTATTCAAATGAGAGGGGGAAAAAATGTGGGAGGTGCCGCTTTATATTGCCAGTGAAACATTTACTTAACTTTTTACAATTATAACAATTTGATATGGCTGCAAATAATTTGAAGATGAATTTAACTTGGCTGCAAGGGTCAAAAACTGTAATTGGGCCCATCCTCTACTTTTATTGAACACACAACTTATTTTTACTGAAAAAGCAAATATACATTTTTCTGAATGGATAAGCATATTGCTGCACTTTATGTATTATCACATACTATATCATATATCAGGGAACATAAAACTTAGTTTGACCACGATAGATAGATAGATAGATAGATAGATAGATAGATAGATAGATAGATAGATAGATAGGATAGATACCCTGTTTCCCTGAAAATAAGACCTACCCCGAAAGACCTAACACTATTTTTCAAGATTCCTGTAATATAAGACCTACCCCGGTAAATAAGACCTAGTTTGGTGGTAGCATGTGAGAGGGAACTTGAAGAGCAGGAGAGATGGTATCAGCCTCCAGGGACACACTGTATTAAGGGGATGACAGGGGACTCCCTCAGGCCAGCACAGTGACAGGGAGCACTCCAGTACCATACTTCACCAACTGCTGTCCCCCTGAAGGCACTGCTTAATGTAATGGTACCGTACTGTAATGTGTACCAGTAAATGGTACTGTACTTTACCGCGCTGTCCACTGTCTGATGTCCCCACTGCTGCACCGCTGTCCCTGATGGCAAAGGAAGCCGGCGCTGTAGAAAGCAAGGCTGCGGTGGCGGAAGGAGCAGAGCCGCATTAGCCGATACTTACTCTATAGTGCCAGTTACTGTGACAGGCGGAGTGACACCACATAACTTTGGATTGTTGTACATTTTGTTGCACATTAAAAAAAAAAAAAAATAAGACATCCCCTAAAAAATAAGACCTAGTGTGTTTTTTGGGGGCAAAAAAAATATAAGACAGTGTCTTATTTTTGGGGAAACACGGTAGATAGATAGATATACATTTTTTTTGTTTGTTACACCTCCCTGGTACTCAGTACAGTTGCTGACTATAAGGCCCCAGGAGGGCACAATACTACATCTAAGAGTAAAATGAGGCCAGCTCAATCATTTCATTACAAACTAAAAACTGTGCCTGTTTCGAGAACAGCTCATTCAGAATGGTGTGTTTATTTAAAATCGATTTAAACCTCAACGGAATAACCTTTAGTTTTCTAAAGCCCAGTGTGTCATACAATTGCCCAGTTTTGTTTTTAGGAAATACTGTTTTCACCTTTTAGTTTTTGGATTTTATTACTGCTGATATTCTCCAGCCTATTAGCGACCCCTTTCCTGTCTACATTGCATGGTCATTGGCAAGGTCATTGGCAAGGTCATTGGCTTACAGTGTCTACTGGAAGTACATGCGACAGGGTGACAATGCGGTAAAGCAGTTGGAAGACAGGGAAAAGAATGTTGCCACTCCAAACAGTAATTACTACAACAAATGTAAAAATATTGAAAATGACTTAAATTGCATGCTAAAAATGATGAGGTACATTAGCGTAAACAATGTTGTAAGGCTTTGGAAATTCATGTGTGTGGCAGGGTTACAATATAAATTTATGACAGTGCCAAAGTCAACAGATGTGTACTAAAGGTGTCAAATGCACATTGCGACCATGCAAGAAGTTTGCACATACACACATTTAACATGTCCATCTGATTGTCCTCATCTCCTGTATGCTGCTGAGCACATTGTGCATGTGATCCAACCAAGCCACTATAATTCCCTAAATTCTAGTACCATGCAGACATAAAACAAGGAAATGTTTCATATGTGAACAGGACAATGAAAGAATGCCAGTGCTTTGTTAGGAGCACAACTTGAAATCCACCATGAAGGCTAGGTTTCTAACAACTCCTACCTCAACCTTAATAGGCGGTATTGGAAAGCATTTGTGTGCTCTTTCCATGTTCTCTATGCTTTGATTTCTGGTAGCCATGTTCTCTGAATGTGTGTGCTGTGTCTGTTTATGTTTTCGCTCTGTGCCTGCTCTGACTATGTGTGCCCACTCCATTTGTTGTATAAGTAGGGGTGGCCCACAACCTTCATTCCCTGGGCATGCGATCACTCCAGAATCTATGTACTCCATGGAAGGCACAGATGACAAAGGGAGAAAGAAACAGGACAGAGGTGGAGGAGAGAAGTGTTGCATAAAGGGATTAAGCCTGGGTTCACACCTAGGCGTATTGAATATGCGCGTTTGTCGTGCGTTTCGCGGTAAAAAACACGCGACAAACACCCGTTTCCGAGGGCTACTTGACTCTATCCCAATGGAAACGCGAGACCAAAACGCCCCAAAGAAGTACATGTACTTCTTTGGGCGTAGGCCGTTTTGTATCGCGTTCAAACGGGCGGAAATACGGCAAGGTGTGAACCAGACCCATTGAATACAATGGGATTTAGATGTTTGAGCGTTTCGTCGAGCGTTGAACGCGCTACAAAACGTTCAGGTGTGAACCAGGCCTAATCCTCAATGTTTGCAGGAAGCCTCCAGTACTGATTTCAGACTGCAGCAAGAGGTGGCCTTCTGCAAAACACACAGGGAGCTGGAGTATGCTCACCAAGGATGTAAAAACAGAAGCAATAAAATTCCAGGAAATGTTCCTCTCTTTTATATCATATTGAATAGGATACTGCATGAAGTTTACTTGTGTTTTATACTGGTAATTCGCCAATCTAAAAACGTAGAAATCCTTACCCTTCTATACAATTAAAATAACATTTGTTCATTAAATTACATCATGAAGTTCAAACTTGGCCCTGGAAAAAATGTACTTTACCACTACTCATATTTAGCTTCAAAATAAAGTTTAGATAAAGAGCATCTTAGTCCAACAACAAGGAGCCTGCATTACCTTTCTTTTTTCAGGCTTCCCCTCCCCCTTTTTTCACCTGGCAATCCTGTGAAGAAAGCAGGGTGGCTACGTTCACTCCTACACTGTATCCGTGGAGCAAGCCATAGTTGTTAACCAGGCTGGACTTCAAACATGTCTACCTTTAATAATTTCCATTACATGTTAGTTCATGGCATTAGTTTACATAAGACAGAAAGATTGTTTTATACTTTCAGGTCAGGTCAAAGGAATGGATATTGACACTACATTTCTGGCAAGATCAACCGGTATTTTCTGTACCGTTAACCTGAAAAAAAGAAAACAAAATGCAGCTACCACTCCCACAAACCCATCTCACCAAAGCTATGTCAAACAATGGTGACAATGGTGTATCTAACCCAGCTAGACTATCCATTTATTCCTATACAGAACCAGACTAGCATGACATTTTATGTAGGGCTGGTACTGATTAAAATTTTCGTGTTCAATTAATCAAAAAAAATTTAAATCGATTAATTTCGATTAATTAGAACACACATACAGATCCAACTACATTGGCCTATATACATACAGCACAGCAATGAAGTAATAAAATGAACTAGGATCACACTAATCCAGCACGTTATTAATCTCACGTGCCCCACTCAATATGGCAGCCGCTTGAGTGGGGCACGTGAGATTAATATCGTGCTGGATTAGTGTGATCCTAGTACATTTTATTACTTCATTGCTGTACTGTATGTGTATAGGCCAGCCAATGCTGAACCAGGATCTATTAACTGTGCTGACAAGTATGAAGTGCAGACAACCAGAAATGCCAGGCACATACCTGCAGCAGATTTCAGTATCTTCTTCACATGATTGTTAGGTTGTATAATTGGCCAAAGCTTCAGTGCTTCCTCTTAAGGATAAAGTTGCCAGCCCCTCCATCCTTGCACATTCCCATCGGCCAGTGAGGCAATCACAGTGATGGGTGCATTAAAATATTTGGGGGCAAGAAATCAATAGCTCCATCAGCTAACGAAGGGAAGGGGGAAGGAGTCCAGTGACGTCGATGTCCGTGACGTCACCGGACTCCTTCCCCCTTCCCTTCTTTAGCCGACGGAGCCACTTGGGGGAGGGTGGAGGATTCCGGTGACGTCGATGTCCTTGACGTCACCGGATCTCCGACGAAACTCCCGGAAGCCGGCGGAGAGGTGAGTACCGATCAAAAGAATTTGAATCGATCAAAAAAATGAACGATTAATCGAGGCATTAATCGTTAATTTTAAAACAGAAGATTGTTACAGGTTGCTGTGGACAACACATACTTTTCTCACTAAAGCATCAATAATCAGGTTCCAATGGGATGTGAAATGACAGGTTGATAAGAACATACAGTGAAAAGACGGACAAAGACAACTGTCACACCTATGAATTAATGTTAGAAAGAACAAACATGCTATGGCTGGGTGTGACAAGAAGCGGCACTTTTCAGGAAGTGAGGCACATATGTCATTTCTCATACTGTCAAACAATCTTTTTAAACCCTATGAGGACACTTTATTTAAACCTCATAGGGAAGATCTATAAAACTGAAAAGACTGAAGCTGGGTAATGATAGGACTTAGCAATTCACAACTCTGCTAGTTAGTTTACCAAAAAATAAAACGTATACATCTATGCATGAATAAATATTTACTTCAGCAAAGGAAAATATTCAAATGACAGTTCGGTTTTCAGAAAACAATTTTTTCCCCAAAAAATATCCTGCAGTTTATCTCTTCTTTCTTCGATAGATGACAAATGTAATTGTTACTTATCCTGTAGAAAACTGAGATAATCTCAGAATCACTAACAACTAAACAGTGTATAGTTAATAATTTGGGGGAAAAAAGAATTTAGACATACATTTCAGTTGAAAGTTTGTAATGATTAATAACACCCTGAGTTGGAGTTCAAAAAAGCGTTACTGGAAGCACAAAACTAAAAAGAAAAAACAGCCTTACCTGGAGGAGGGAGATCAAGTTTTCCTCTTTTCAGTTCTCCCATTGAAAGCTGCAGTTGTTCAATGGCATAGTCATCCTCATAACCAAAATTCTTGGCTAGGTTCTCCTGCAGGAACTCAATTAGGTCTTCCATAGTCAGCTTCATTAAGTATTCTAAACAAAAACACAATGTGGTTAACACACTATACTTTTAATAACAAAAATGCAGGTAAAGAGCAAATGAGAAAAGTATTTCATCATAGCTCCAATAGCTATAAAAGCATAATTATGTGTTTTGGGTTATTACCATTTAATTATTTATGAATAATTAAACCAGAAATAACAATAAGGTGAAAAAACACCATGCTAAATTAAAAAACTTCATTAAATACGTATGACTGTGTAAAGCATATAAATGTTAGTGTCTAGAGAATACATTGCGAATGCATCCGAGTGGTGACGGTGAAGTCGTTTAGTAAAATACTTTGTCACACAGCAGACCTGAAATGAAAGTCATAATAAACCCAATGACAGGGAGAGCTTACAGACCCATTAATATACCATAAAAAATAAAGGCTGTGTAAAGTACGAGCTGAGCAGTTTAATCTTAGTACTGCACAAGTATGGGGTAATAAAATTAAATACATATAATATCAGACAAAAATGCATCCATATCGCTCTTATTATTTTAAGCACTTTGGGGCTCGAGGGCCTCTTCTCCTGTCTGCTCTCTGCAGCTTTCACTTGTGTTCAGTGAACAGAAAGTAACAACATAATGTCTCAGTAGTTTGTGTCGGCATCAAGTTGAACGTGATTAAATCATTGTGTTTACTGGAATATTGTAATCATGTTCTGTCAGAATATATGAAGCAGTAGCCACTGTGCTACCGGGGAAGGCTTAAGCTGTGGTTTGTGCAACATTTCCAGCATTTGATGTGTAGGACTGTGTGCTTTACCATAGAATAAGTCACTATTTATCAATTATCACCATACTTTTAAAATCAACTAGCAAAACAAACTGTTAACCATACACGGCTAGAAAGATCAACACGTTAATGAAAATAAATGCATCTAGTGTTACCAGTGGTATTTTAAAAACAACTAGTATTACTCTCTTAGATTGTAACCCCTCATGGGCAGAGCCCTCTTTACCATCTTGCTTTGAATTGTATTGTAATTGTAATGTCTACCTTATATTGTAAAGCGCTGCGCAAACTGTTAGCGCTATATAATGTATAATAATAATAATTGTTTTATAGCTACAAAGCATACAGTGCATTGACCCCTTCACTTTCTTCATTTTGTTATATTGCAGCCTTATACTACAGTTGTTTAAATTCTTTTTTTTCTCTCTCATTAATCTACACTCTACACCATAATGACATGTAAAAAATAATTTTAGAAATGACTGAATTTATTAAAAAGAAAAAACTGAAATGTCACATGTACTTAAGTATTCAGTCCCTTTACTCAGTACTTTGTTGAAGCACCTTTGGCAGCAATTAGAGCCTCGAGTCTTTTTGGGTATGACGCGACAAGCTTTGCACGCCTGGATTGGGGGATTTTCTGCCATTCTTTTTTTGCGAATCCTCTCAAGCTCAGTCAGGTTGGATGGGGACAGCTGATGGACAGCCAGGTCTGTCCAGAGATGTTCAATAGGGTTCAAGTCAGGGCTCTGGCTGGGCCACTCTAGGACATTCACCGAGTTGTCCCTAAGCCACGTCTGTGTTGTCTTGGCTGTGTGCTTAGGATCGTTGTCGTGTTGGAAGGCCTTCTGGAGAGAGGTGTGTGCCTTTCCAAATCATGTCCAATCTATTTAATTTACCACAGGTAGACTCCAATCAAGGTGTAGAAACATCTCAGCAATGATCAAGAGAAATGGGAGGCACCTGAGCTAAATGTCAAGTATTGTTGCAAAGGGTCTGAATATAAGTACATGTGATATTTCAGTTTCTCCTTTTTAATAAATTCACAGACATTTCTAAAATTCTGTTTTTATTTTGTCATTATGGAGTACTGAATGTAGATGAGGGGAAAAAAGAATTTAAACAACTGTAGTATCAGGCTGCAACAAAACAAAGTTGAAAAAAGTGAAGGGGGCTGAATACCTTCTGAATGCAGGGTAAATGTTAAAAACACACACATACATGTATATATCAAAAAATTAAAAAGTATGCATGAACATTTGGGATATTATTCGTTGCTTGCTATTCATGCGACACCGGGACAAGAAATGGAGACAGCTAAATGAATCAGGAAAAAAAGTTTTGTTTTTTTCTTTTATAGCAATACAAGCCTTAAAAAGGGGAACTAAGAGGCGAGTGAAAATCACTCAGCCTCATAGTTCTAGCCGACCTGTGACAATGAAACTGTCACAGGTCGGCTCAACACATAGCGTCGCTCACTCACTTCTCGATCTATCCCTGCAGAGAGCCTTGACTGTCACTCACGGCTCCCTGCAGGGATTCCCCCTCCCCTGTCTGATTCTCCAGCGCTGACTGGTGGAACTGGCGGGGGAGGGGGCGGGCACAGATGGCTCTGCCTCTAGATAGGCAGAGCCAGCTGTCAATCCCACAACTGGGTGGATCTTGACAGTAATGTCGGGATCCGTCCCAGCTGCATCGTCTCAGTATACCGTGAGCTGTAGCTCGTGGTATACTGAGCTTAGGGTGACGCGAGGACGCTAGTTTGTGTCCTCCCATTACCCTTAGAACTATGGGGAGAAGCCCTGACCCCATAGTTCTCCTTTAAGTTACAATGTAACTGAATCGCTACATTGTTTTTAATAACTATGTAGAACGCTACTACAGTAACCTCTGAAGCAGGGGCTACTATCTGCACCTACTGTACAGGGATCTCAAGGCTCCAGACCTCCACTGAAAAACTAACAGCAAGTCTTGGTGGGATGATGCACGAAATGGGAGTGGTATGAGAGACTGGGTATACCCTCAAGTTCAGCTGGGTGTATCCAAATTGTTCTTGGCCCAGGAGTGGTTACAGTAAACCTGCCACAAACCTGGGCAATACAAATAGCGTATTTGGTGAAAAAAATAAAAATAAATCCTAAACAAAAGGTTACTTTGAGTGAGGCCCACTCGTGAAAAAGGTTACTAGAGCCAAAGATATGGGCTGCCTAAGTTATCGAAAATCATAACTTTGCCTGTAAAAGTCTAGCTGAGTCTTACCCTCTTCTGTTCAAAGACTGTTTGATTAAAGTACTGCATCCAGATCTACTGACCATTTTAGCATTTCATTCTTTGCCTAAGCATTTTTAAATCATATTCTTAGTCTGAACTGCCAGGTTTGTAGCAGGCTTACGCAGCGATGAGTTCAACATGAACCACTACCCATTTCTTCACCCTCTTTTCCAATTGCTTCCTCCACTGTATACAGAGATTTAATCTCCAAACACCCAGGAACAGGAAGAGTGCTAGACACTGAATTTATTTTACATTCATTTCATTGTGTTTATAGAGGATTTTACAGACATGCAACACCTTAGACAGCGAAGAGACATCCATGCGAAGGGAGACAAAAAGACACTGACAAAAAGATACAGTAAAAAATAGAACAGGGTAATGGCTGCCTTGGCAACCAGCATATTGACAGAAAAACACTCTGTATGATTTACAAGCGAGAAAATCATGAGCATATAATTTCTTTGGGGTTTAGAGGTAATATAGCCAGTGCATTCTTGTTTGAAGGTCATCTGAGCATCGTAGAGTTCGTATGGGAGATGGCTGGATGCTCCGACAACCATGTGCAGACCAGGTTGGGAGAGAAAGGCGTTCAGCTGTGAAATGGTAAAGTGATGATAGAGGAAGAGAAAAAACGACCAGAGGAAAGGGCATGGGAGACTGGTGCATCCAGCATAATAACCCATTTGTTTTGTTCAGAACGAAAGTAAGAGAGCAGTCTAGGTTCATGTGCTGGTTGTTGTCAACCCAGGCAGACCATGTCTAGAATCAGTATAATTTAGAATGGCCATAAGTTTCCGGTGCATCATGGTCCCCATTATACTCTTCTTTACATCCATGAAGTTAACAGTTGGCTGCCTCCAAACTTTAGCAACTGTTTGCAGAGTAGACAGAAAGATCTAAAAAAAAAAAAAATCACCAGTATCCTTTTGTGCTTGCTAAGGTCAGAGATTAGTCTGTTTATCAAAGCTTCCCAAGTACTATAAGCTACGTTTAGGCTTAAAGGAGAACTATGAGGTGAGTGCTTTTCATTCATCCTCATAGTTCTAGCCGACCTGTGACAATGAGACTGTCACAGGTCGGCTCAGTAGATCGGGAAGTGAGCGAACACATACCGGCGTTCGCTCACTTCTCGATCCTGTCACGGCAGAGAGCCGTGACAGGAGAGGGACTGGATTCCCCCCTCCCCGCTCCGATCCTCCAGCGCTGACTGGCGGAACTAACGGGGGAGGGGGCGGGTACAGCTGGCTCTGCCTCTAGATAGGCAGAGCCAGCTGTCACTCACGCAGCTGGGCGGATCCAGACATAATTGTTGGGATCCGTTTAGGCTGCGGCGTCTCAGTAAACGGCGGGCTGTAGCTGGCGGTATACTGAGCTTAGGGTGACGGGAGGATGCTAGTTTGTGCCCTCCTGTTACCCTTAGGAGAACTATGGGGAAAAGCCCTAACCCCATAGTTCTCCTTTAAGACGGGTCTGATTAAATTTTATACCTGTATCCATGGTCTTTGTACCTTAGAGCACTGCTACTATATATAGGAAAGTGCCGAGATCCCATCATCCCCAAAAGCACCACACTAGGGGGAAAATCTGTCTATCCAACCAGGGGTCATTTCCCAGTGGAAAAGTATTTTGTGTACAATTTCTTGGACTAAAATATTAGCTGAGCATTTCACTACGGCTGTTCAAATTTTCTCCCACTCAGGTATGTCCCAGGACTCACCCAGGTCACTTAACCATCTAAGTATATTTGGAAAACGTAATTACTTTCCAAGGCTGACAGCTCTGTATAACTAAAGCACAATGGCAATATTTAACATTTCAGACTGAACCGATCCTATTATACTTAAAAGTAAAACCTTGATTTAACCTGTGAGAAAACAATGCCTTAATTTCAGGTTAACTCGTCTACTCTTTTTGGGGTAAATAATTTAGGATTTTTTTAAAAAGGCAGATAGAAAACTGTTAATGCATAGGGCAGTGACTGCATAGAGTTTCTGTATTATGAATATGCTAGATATGAATACCCTCCTCAGCTGGTGTGGTGTGAATGCTGTTTTATTGATCAAATAAAGGTGATATGGCTGTTAAATTTTGCATGGATGAAAGTACATCCATAACACTCAATAAAAAGTGTAAAATGCTGGAAGCTCAGCTTAAGCATGTAATAAAATGAGAATAAAAAAACCTTGCATATTTCATCAAACACAAGAGTATCTTTGAGATAATTATGGGTAATTTAGCGTGAGCTATTTTAACCATTTATAAAGACTCTGAATAATGCAGGTAGTTTTTAGCCGCGATTTAATCCACAGAGAACAACTGAACTGTTCAAAGTGAATAGAAAATACCTATTTTTAGGAAAAAGCAAAAACTAATTTGATCAAAATGGATACAGGGCTGTACTTGTATATAGGTTTGGTTCGCCAGAGATCCATGCTAGGCTATTCTCACAGCTGTGCTACGAAATAGATTATATATGCTGTGCAATACACATATTCATTAGTACAATCCAAAACCCATTCACAGATTAGGAATTTACAATGTGCAGCAAAAAAGAAAAACCTCCTTTATTCACTTTACTGCACTGTATCTATTTGGGCAACCATGGCTGTCACATAGGTTGTACATTTCTGCCTTTGTTTATCTCAATTACATGCTGAATTGATGGCAATAGTCCTTTACACAATAAGGGTTAGGTGCTATTTTTAAGCCAACATGAAGTGAAAAGGACATTTTTTCTTGACCATTTCTTGAAAGATCAATCAGTATTTTTTGCACTTGCTGATAATATCCTTGGGTCCCATTTTCACAAGGCTTTAGGCTGAGGCTTGGGATTTCTAGCGTAATGTTTCAACAGATGCAGCCAAACATGTTTACTGTAAAGACTCTAAGTTTAACAAATCAAAACAAAAAAAAACCCTCCTAAAATCTAGAAACGAGCTCCAAAAAGTTAAGCCTTAGCAACAATGCAGCTTTGAACAGACAATAGCATTATTTGGAACAAGTAGTTGCAAAAACTTTACAAATATATGCCCTCTGACAGCATCCCTTATAAAATATGCCTCAGTATCCAACCGCACCTCACAAAATGCACCACATCCTAAGTACACAGTATGCAATCTGACGGTATGCTTCCTTCACCCTCACGCCATGTTTCTTTTTTGCTCTAGATGGGGCCATGTATTATGTTACAACCTAAACATTGGTGTAACATGAAACATAATATTAAAAGTAAAGGCAGCAGTTAAAGCAGGATGGGAGTGGATATGTTCAAGGCAGGACAACCTGGTGATAGGGACAAAGATTTGTTGAGGCATGTGTTACATTTATATAAAAATATAACATTATTTGGGGAGAAACCCTACTCATTTCAAAAGTCAGTTTCACAGCAAAAATGTTTTTTGTTTTTTTTAAAAGGACATATGATAGTTTAGGTTTTATTTTTATTCATTATTGACCAGATTGCTGCAGTCAAATTTTACACTGACATGTCCCCAGCAGTCTTTTAATTCTTGTAGTAAAAAATCCTGCACGCTTTCTGTAATAAATTTCAGCCAATTCTCCATTTAAAATGCCCTGGTGAAGGCCAACTTAACGCTGCTGCCTCAACTGTGGTCTTTTAATTCTGAATGAGAGCTTGATAGAAATTGGCCACCGGCAGGACAGTTTTGCACGACCAGAACACTGGCAGCCTCTGCAAACTACTGGCCAATTTCTATTTGCCAGTCAAAGCGAACCTAAAATGTTTAATGAAAATGCATATGTCACCGCTAAAGCTATCTTAAAAACAAAAACAAAATTGTTTTCAAGCTGAAACTAGTCAGATTGGGGTGCTGCTGCTGTATGTAAAAGGAAAAAATAAATAAATTCCACAGCCAAATATGTGCTGCCAGTGTACACCGTCATTGAGACTGTCTGCAAAATTCAAACTGTTCTGTAAACACTAAATACGGCTTTAAGGCATACCCCAAGTCTGTTATTTAACCCCTTAAGGACCAAGGCCTTTTTTTTGCACCCATTTTATAATCCACATTTTAGGCCTTAAAATTACTTAAACCCCCCCAAACAGCAGAAAAGAAAACACCGGGAGCCACAAAACCCTTTTGACATCTAAAATGAAGATAACACTGCATATATTATTTTTTACCTTTATGCTATGTTTAGCATGTATATAGGTATATGTGGGCTTAGTAATGCACTGGACTCAGGGCTTACCCGAGACCTCGCAGAGCCCATCTGAGAGTGACCCTGCAGAGCACACCATAGACCCCGCACAGCCCATCTGAGACTCGTTATGGTGGGCTCTGCAGGGCCTCAGGTGGGCTGGTCGCCAGGGTCCCTTCTCCTGTAACTCCTCCCAACTCCTCTTACCTGCTGCTGGGGCCTGGCCTCCTCCACCCCCTCCCCTTGTCACCTCTGCCATGCCGCCCCTGGTACAGCTGATACTCATGTAAGAGGCCCCCCAGGCTGCCCAGACTCCTCCCATGGGTACCGGCCCTACCCCCCTGATGGCGGTGTTCTATCAAAGTTTGTGACTACGTTACAATGTGTGACTGGTGACGTGGTCACACATTTCAATGTAATCACGCCCAGTTTTTTGGCGGTGGAATGTGTGACCACCAATAGCTCAAGCATTTCAACGCTTTGTCAGCTGTTCCAGGGCAGATTGGCATTGCAAATCGTATGTGCAGGAGAACTGATCTGTCCTGGAAGAGCTGTTCGGTCCTGAAATGCCACTTCTATCCGACTTTGTGAGTGCGATCTCACATTCCACCCCACTCACAAAGTCCGAGAGAAGTGACATTTAGGACCGAACAGCTGGTCCAGGGCAGATCAGTTCTGCACATACCATCTGCGATGCCGATCTCCCCTGGACAGGGAGCCGCAGCAGGGGGATGAAAGAGCCACATGCGGCTCCGGAGCCGCAGGTTGCTGACCCCTGGCCTAGACCCTTTAGAATACAAGGACGGCAGTTGCAAATTTGTATGTTGCACGACACAAGCTCAATTGATCAAACCCAAACATTTAGTGAAAAATGCAGTCAAGTAAAATTTAGCGCCCTAAAACACTATATAAAACCATTTTTTGTAGAAAATAAAAGATGAGATTACAATGAGTAAATAGATACCCAATATGCCCAGGTTAAAAATTGTGTGCATCTGTGAAACTGCGACAGTATTCAGTACCCCAAAAAGTCCATACATGACGCTTTAGAAGCCCCTACAGGTAATCAGTTTAGAGATACGCATAAATATTTGCCCTAGAATTATTGCTCTCACTCCGGCGTGCGTGGTGATACCCAACATGTACAGCGCGATGATCATTTTCATACGTAGACTCACCCGACGCGCGTTTACATGACGACACGTGTGCTCGCTGGGGCGGGGGACTTTAAAAATCTCTTTTTTTTTTAGATTATTTTTAGATTTAAATTTAACATTTTTAAAACTTTTTTTTTTTTTAAACTTTAATTGCTATCCCATAGGGGGG
>NW_017306396.1:1891023-1893901 GCF_000935625.1 Nanorana parkeri | reverse complement strand
TAATAGCATATGCTCAGTGGCAGGTACTCTTTAAAGGTGATACTGGGGGTCCAAAAGACCCCTAGTATCACCTTTACACTCCAAATAAGCTATTGAAGTGCACTTCAATAGCTTATAGCTGGGCTTCAGGAGCCCAGCAATGACAGATATGTGCCCGGAAGTGATGCAATACACGTTGCTCCCAGGTCCCATAGTACGGGGAGTAAATCAGTGAACGGATGTTCACCGCTCCTGCAAAGCTCCATGCGATAGATTGTAACGCTGTGTTATTTGACCAATGGGTATCCCACCGCACGCCTTACCGGAAGCCCTTTGTAAAGTGGGTGCTGAAATTGCTGCGGTTGGCGCTAATAACATACGTGAGAAAGCAAAATGTCACCAGCACATTGGAGAAACTGGTCAGATGACTTTCTTTATTGATGCATATTGTCACACTGATAACAGGAAGTCCCAAAGAAAAGGACTGTCAACAAGTGACAACTGAAATTTCAATATTATATACAGTATATATATAGTTTTTGTATATACTTGCATTGTATCACATTTATTGTTTCTTTGTGACTATTATTTGTTTGCTGTTCATTGTTAGATATTAGCACTATACTGGTGTTTACACATTGGAGTGTCAGCAGCTTCGGTGAATTAGTTAGAAAATAAATATAGGGATTAATACAGCGCAAAAGTATTATATTTCAGTGATATGAAATAAATGTGCTAAATTTAAAAAAAACATTACCAAAAGATCTTGATATAAACTTTTTTCGGCTAGTCTCATGCTATATGTGCATTTTTCTGTACATGAAAAACACAAGTCACAGCTAGGGCACATAGAAAACAATTTGTGTGGCCCTTTCACAGCACAATGCTGGTGTGATGCGAGGTATAGAAAAATGCAGATATGCTTCATTTTTGAACAATGGACTTGATGACCCCAAAGGTTACAGTACACTGTGCTGCTAAGCGGAGACCTTTAATGGAGTCTACACTTTGCAGACTAAAAAAAAAAACTTTATTGGCAAAAGTAAACAGTGCCTAGCATTGTAAAAGCGCAAGGCACCGTGGTTTGCCACTGCCAGATTTTACTGTGCAGGTGGTGTGAGAGTAGCCCTAACCATGTAACAAACAAAAGTAAATTACATTCATATATTGCATAGTATAGGGCAAATTATAATTCTATTAAAATCACATTTTCAATGGAAAATTATGCGTCAAATAGTCTGAATTATATCATCTTCAATGATCTGCATTTCGGCCTCTTTGATGAAGTAGCAATGGTGCAGCACAGTGCTGCATTTTATTGAAGAAAATTGCTCAAGGCATAGTACACACATGTACCTGTCATAATCAATGTTCTTCTTTTCCCCCATTAGTGCTTAAGCAATACCCACAAGACCTTGCTTTCTACAGGAAGATAAAATGGACTGTACCCTCCGGGAGACATAAATAAACACATCTTGAAGCTTCATTTTTGTGTCATGTATTCTCCCTTTTTACAGCACAAGAAGTGTGTGCATATTTCAGTAGCGAGAGCAAAGCAGTTTGTTTTTGACACATATTACACAACCCATTCTCTCCGTCTCGTATTATAAATGGTAATATTTAACACTACAGCAGTGCAGGGTTCACACTTCTAGAAACTGATTTCCTGAGTGGCTGACAGTTATTCACATCTGCAAACACATTAAAACAGAAAAACTGTACTAACATAACATCATAGAATCCTTTACAAATAATGTTGGTCAGCGATGCTACATTTATATTCTCTTAATCCATTGCTTCTTAAACTATGGGTTGTAAGTGTGATCCAAATTACTTCCCAGGGCCATTTCTTATGCGACGTTGCTGCCACCCACCCTCTTAATACATTTCTCCACCTACATTATTCTGTTGGCAGCCCACTCTCCTGGTATTAAGTTTTCTTGCTGCTGCACACCTATCCTCCCCTAACATACATGTCTTCACCTACTGCTTTGAGTTAACAAAAGGTGGGGCGATAGTGACCAGACTGCTCAGCAGCATTGAGAGCCATGGGTGCCTGGTGTTAGAGCCGGCTGCTAGAAGGAAGTGCACAGTGCATTGGGGTGCAGTGGAGTGCCGATGTTTGGGAGGAGTGTAGGGGGTGCAGAGGTAATCAGCATTGGAGGAGGAGGAGTGGGAGGCAGATGCAATGGTGATCAGTGTTGTAGGAGGGGTGGAGGAGGTGCAGAGGTGAGAGGTGGACAAAAAGTGCAGAGGTGAATGGAGGACAAGAAATGCAGGAGGTAAGCATTGGGGACAAGAGGTACAGACATGAGCAGTGAAGTCCTTGACTACTTTAATAACGCTTTTCTTCAAGGTCTCTGTATTGCGCTGAAGTTTAGAGGCTCTTGTTGTGACACAGTAATTAAAAACATTTTTTTGGGTGCAAGTATTGTGGCACTTATGCTGTGTAGGCTCAGGCTCTAGATAACTAAGCCCATTAGCCCCTTCCCACTGTCAGCACAGCCTACACCCAACGTCCGCAGCACCACATAATTGTTCTCCTTAGAGTGCCCAGGGATGCCTTTTCAGGAAAACATTTGCATTGGAATGACACTCCGAAATCTTTTCTCTGTAATTAATTATAATTTTGGTTTTATTAGCAATATGTTAGCTTTCCACTTTACTGCTTTACAAATGAGAAAAAAAGAATTATACTTGAATGGAAACAAATACATTTACTGTTTGTATGTTTGCTTTTCATATTATCCGGCCATTGTTTTTGTCTTTGAATGGCTTTGCTAAAATGTTGGTAATAATTGTACTGCCTGCCAATTGGTGATCTGAGAACTGGTGGGGTAAGCAACCAAATAAAAAAAACACAGAGTGAATACAACAGAAGCAGGGAGATATGTGCACT